>NC_057801.1:141670710-141970710 GCF_018294505.1 Triticum aestivum
AACTTTCAACTATATTTTCTCTAGGAACATATCTAAACAGTGGAACTAAAGTGCGAGCTTACGACATAATTTGCAAAAGGTCTTTTGACTATGTTCAGGATAATTAAGTTCATCTTATGAACTCCCACTTAGATAGACATCCCTCTGGTCATCTAAGTGATCACATGATCCGAGTCAACTAGGCCGTGTCCGATCATCACGTGAGACGGACTAGTCATCATCGGTGAACATCTTCATGTTGATCGTATCTACCATGCGACTCATGCTCGACCTTTCGGTCTCCGTGTTCCGAGGCCATGTCTGCACATGCTAGGCTCGTCAAGTTAACCCTAAGTGTTTTCGCTGTGTAAAACTGTCTTACACCCGTTGTATGTGAACGTAAGAATCCATCACACCCGATCATCACGTGGTGCTTAGAAGCGATGAACTGTAGCAACGGTGCATAGTTAGGGGAGAACACTTCTTGAAATTTTTTAAGGGATCATCTTATTTACTACCGTCGTCCTAAGCAAACAAGATGCATAAACATGATAAACATCACATGCAATCAAATAGTGACATGATATGGCCAATATCATTTTGCTCCTTTTGATCTTCATCTTTGGGGCTCCATGATCATCATCGTCACCGGCACGACACCATGATCTCCATCATCATGATCTCCATCATCGTGTCTTCATGAAGTTGTCACGCCAACGACTACTTCTACTTCTATGACTAACGCGTTTAGCAATAAAGTAAAGTAGTTTACATGGCGTTCTTCAATGACACGCAGGTCATACAATAAATAAAGACAACTCCTATGGCTCCTGCCGGTTGTCATACTCATCGACATGCAAGTCGTGAATCCTATTACAAGAACATGATCAATCTCATACATCACATATCATTCATCACATTCTTCTTGGCCATATCACATCATATAGCATACCCTGCAAAAACAAGTTAGACGTCCTCTAATTGTTGTTGCATGTTTTACGTGGCTGCTATGGGTTTCTAGCAAGAACGTTTCTTACCTACGCAAGACCACAACGTGATATGCCAATTGCTATTTACCCTTCATAAGGACCCTTTTCATCGAATCCGTTCCGACTAAAGTGGGAGAGACTGGCACCCGCTAGCCACCTTATGCACCAAGTGCATGTCAATCGGTGGAACCTGTCTCACGTAAGAGTACGTGTAAGGTCGGTCCGGGCCGCTTCATCCCACAATACCGTCGAAACAAGATTGGACTAGTAACGGTAAGCATATTGAACAACATCAACGCCCACAACTACTTTGTGTTCTACTCGTGCAAAGAATCTACGCAATAGACCTAGCTCATGATGCCACTGTTGGGGAACGTAGCAGAAATTCAAAAATTTCCTACGTGTCACCAAGATCTATCTATGGAGAGACCAACCACGAGTAGAAAGAGAGTGCATCTACATACCCTTGTAGATCGCTAAGCGGAAGTGTTCAAGTGAACGGGGTTGATGGAGTCGTACTCGTCGTGATTCAAATCACCGATGATCAAGTGCCGAACGCACGGCACCTCCGCGTTCAACACACATACAGCCCGGTGACGTCTCCCAAGCCTTGATCCAGCAAGGAGAGAGGGAGAGGTTGAGGAAGACTCCATCCAGCAGCAGCACAACGGCGTGGTGGTGGTGGAGGAGCGTGGCAATCCTGCAGGGCTTCGCCAAGCACCGCGGGAGAGGAGGAGTACTTGTGAGAGGGGGAGGGCTGCGCCAGAACTTCGTGTATAGCTCCCATGCGCCTCCCCACTATATATAGGGGTGGAGGGGCTGGTTTCTTGCCCTGCAAGTCCATTGGGGCGTTGGCCAAGGTGGGAGGAAAGAAATCTCATTATTTCCTTCCCCACCGATTGTTATCCCCCCTTTTTAGGGATCTTGATCTTATCCCTTCGGGATATGATCTTATTCCTTCTAAGGGGGGATCTTGGTGCGCCTTGACCAGGGGTGTGGGGCCTTGCCCCCACTACCCACGTCCATGTGGGTCCCCCCATGCAGGTGGGCCCCACTCCGGAACCTTCTAGAACCTTCCCGGTACAATACCGAAAAATCCCGAACATTTTCCGGTGGCCAAAATAGGACTTCCCATATATAAATCTTTACCTCCGGACCATTCCGGAACTCCTCGTGACGTCCGGGATCTCATCCGGGACTCCGAACAACATTCGGTAACCACATACAAACTTCCTTTATAACCCTAGCGTCATCGAACCTTAAGTGTGTAGACCCTACGGGTTCGGGAGACATGTAGACATGACCGAGACGTTCTCCGGTCAATAACCAACAGCGGGATCTGGATACCCATGATGGCTCCCACATGTTCCACGATGATCTCATCGGATGAACCACGATGTCAAGGACTTAATCAATCCCGTATTCAATTCCCTTTGTCTATCGGTATGTTACTTGCCCGAGATTCGATCGTCGGTATCCAATACCTTGTTCAATCTCGTTACCGGCAAGTCACTTTACTCGTTCCGTAACACATCATCCCGTGATCAACTCCTTGGTCACATTGCGCATATGATGATGTCCTACCGAGTGGGCCCAGAGATACCTCTCCGTTTACACGGAGTGACAAATCCCAGTCTCGATCCGCATAAAACAATAGATACTTTCGGAGATACCTGTAGTGCACCTTTATAGTCACCCAGTTACGTTGTGACGTTTGATACACCCAAAGCACTCCTACGGTATCCAGGAGTTACACGCTCTCATGGTCGAAGGAAGAGATACTTGACATTGGCAAAGCTCTAGCAAATGAACTACACGATCTTTTGTGCTAGTCTTAGGATTGGGTCTTGTCCATCACATCATTCTCCTAATGATGTGATCCCGTTATCAACGACATCCAATGTCCATAGCCAGGAAACCATGACTATCTGTTGATCACAACGAGCTAGTCAACTAGAGGCTCACTAGGGACATATTGTGGTCTATGTATTCACACGTGTATTACGATTTCCGGATAATACAGTTATAGCATGAATAAAAGACAATTATCATGAACAAGGAAATATAATAATAATACTTTTATTATTGCCTCTAGGGCATATTTCCAACAGTCTCCCACTTGCACTAGAGTCAATAATCTAGTTCACATCGCCATGTGATTAACACTCACAGGTCACATCGCCATGTGACTAATACCCAAGAGTTTACTAGAGTCAGTAGTCTAGTTCACATCACTATGTGATTAACACTCAATGAGTTTTATGTTTGATCATGTTGCTTGTGAGAGAGGTTTTAGTCAACGGGTCTGAACCTTTCAGATCCGTGTGTGCTTTACAAATCTCTATGTCATCTCCTAGATGCAGCTACCACGCTCTATTTGGAGCTATTCCAAACAACTGTTCTACTTGGAGCTATTCTAAATTATTGCTCCATTATATGTATCCGGTCTCTCTACTCAGAGCTATCCGGATAGGTGTCAAGCTTGCATCGTCGTAACCTTTACGACGAACTCTTTTACCACCTCCATAATCGAGAAAATTCCTTAGTCCACTAGTTACTAAGGATAACTTTGACCGCTGTCCTGTGAGCCATTCTTGGATCACTCTTGTACCCCTTGACTGACTCATGGCAAGGCACACTTCAGGTGCGGTACACAGCATAGCATACTGTAGAGAGCCTATGATAAAAGCATAGGGGACGACCTTCGTCCTTCCTCTTTCTTCTGCCGTGGTCGAGCTTTAAGTCTTAACTTCATACCTTACAACTCAGGCAAGAACTCCTTCTTTGACTGATCCATCTTGAACACCTTCAAGATTATGTCAAGGTACGTGCTCATTTAAAAGTATTATTAAGCATTTTGATCTATCTTATAGATCTTGATGCTCAATGTTCAAGTAGCTTGATCCAGGTTTTCTATTGAAAACACCTTTCAAATAACCCTATATGCTTTCTAGAAATTCTACATCATTTCTGATCAACAATATGTCAAGAACATATACTCATCAGAAATTCTATAGTGCTCCCACTCACTTCTTTGGAAATACAAGTTTCTCATAAACTTTGTACAAACCCAAAATCTTTGATCATCTCATCAAAGTGTACATTCCAACTCCGAGATGCTTACTCCAGTCCTTAGAAGGATCGCTGGAGCTAGCATACCTTTTAGCATCCTTAGGATTGACAAAACTTTTCTGATTGTATCACATACAACCTTTCCTTACAAAAACTGGTAAGGAAACTTGTCTTGACATCCATCTGCCAGATTTCATAAATGCAGCCAATGCTAACATGATTCCGACGGACTTTAAGCATCGCTACGGATGAGAAAATCTCATCGTAGTCAACTCCTTGAACTTGTGAAAAATTCTTCGCCACAAGTCGAGCTTCATGGACGGTGACATTACCGTCCACGTCCGTCTTCTTCTTAAAGATCCATTTATCTCAATGGCTTGCCGATCATCGGGCAAGTCCACCAAAGTCCATGCTTTGTTCTGATACATGGATCCTATCTCGGACTTTATGGCTTCTAACCATTTGTCGGAATTTGGGCCCACCATCGCTTCTCCATAGCTCGTAGGTTCATTGTTGTCTAGCAACATGACCTTCAAGACAGGATTACTGTACCACTCTGAAGTAGTACGTATCCATGTCACCCTACAAGGTACGGTAGTGACTTGATCCGAAACTTCATGATCACTATCATAAGCTTCTACTTCAATTGGTGTAGGTGCCACAGGAACAACTTCCTGTGCCCTGCTACACACTTGTTAAAGTGATGGTTCTCCACCATCCTCCCACTCAACTCTTTCGAGAGAAATCTTTCCTCGAGAAAGGACCCAATTCAAGAAACAATCCATATTGCTTTCGGATCTGAATTAGGAGGTATACCCAACTGTTTTGGGTGTCCTATGAAGATGCATTTTATCCGCTTTGGGTTCGAGCTTATCAATCCTGAAACTTTTTCACATAAGCATCGCAGCCCCAAACTTTTAAGAAACGACAACTTAGGTTTCTCTAAACCATAATTCATACGGTGTCATCTCAACGGAATTACGTGGTGCCCTATTTAAAGTGAATGTGGTTGTCTCTAATGCCTAACCCATGAACGATAGTGGTAATTCGATAAGAGACATCATGGTACGCACCATATCCAATAGGGTGCAACTATGATGTTCGGACACACCATCACACTATGGTGTTCCAGGCGGTATTAATTGCGAAACAATTTCCACAATGTCTTAATTGTGTGCCAAAACTCGTAACTCAGATATTCATCTCTATGATCATATCATAGACATTTTATCCTCTTGTCACAATGATCTTCTACTTCACTCTGAAATTACTTGAACCATTCAATAATTCAGACTTGTGTTTCATCAAGTAAATATACTCAACATTTACTCGAATCATCTGTGAAGTAAGAACATAACGATATTCACTGCATGCCTCAGCACTCATTGGACTGCACACATCAAAATGTGTTACTTCCAACAAGTTGCTATCTTGTTCCATCTTACTGAAAACGAGGCTTTTCAGTCATCTTGCCCATGTGGTATGATTTGCATATCTCAAGTGATTCAAAATCAAGTGAGTCTGAACGATCCATTTGCATGGAGTTTCTTCATGCGTATACACCAATAGACATGGTTCGCATGTCTCAAACTTTTCAAAAACGAGTGAGTCCAAAGATCCATCAACATGGAGCTTCTTCATGCGTTTTATACCATTATGACTTACATGGCAGTGCCATAAGTAAGTGGTACTATCATTACTATCTTATATCTTTTGGCATGAAAATGTGTATCACTACGACCGAGATTCAATAAACCATTCCTTTAGGTGCAAGACCATTGAAGGTATTATTCAAAAATAGAGTAACCATTATTCTCCTTAAATGAATAACCGTATTGCGATAGACATAATCCAATCATGTCTATGCTCAACGCAAACACCAATCTCGGTGGTAGAGGGAGCGTGCGATGCTTGATCATATCAACCTTGGAAACACTTCCAACATATATCGTCAGCTCACCTTTAGCTAGTCTTCGTTTATTCCGTAGCTTTTATTTCGAGTTACTAACACTTAGCAACCGAACCGGTATCCAATACCCTGGTGCTACTAGGAGTACTAGTAAAGTACACATTAACATAATGTATATCCAATATACTTCTATCGACCTTGCCAGCCTTCTCATCTACCAAGTATCTAGGGTAATTCTGCTCCAGTGGTTGTTCCCCTTATTACAGAAGCACTTAGTCTCGGGTTTGGGTTCAACCTTGGGTTTCTTCACTAGAGCAGCAGCTGATTTGCCGTTTCATGGAGTATCCCTTCTTGCCCTTGCCCTTCTTGAAACTAGTGGTTTCACCAACCATCAACAATTGATGCTCCTACTTGATTTCTACTTTCGTGGTGTCAAACATTGCGAATACTTCAAGGATCATCATATCTATCCCTGACATGTTATAGTTCATCACGAAGCTCTAGCAGCTTGGTGGCAATGACTTTGGAGAAACATCACTATCTCATATGGAAGATCAACTCCCACTCGATTCAAGTGATTGTTGCACTCAGACAATCTGAGCACAAGCTCAACGATTGATCTTTTCTCCCTTAGTTTGCAGGCTAAGAAAATCATCGGAGGTCTTATACCTCTTGACGTGGGCACGAGCCTGAAATCCTAATTTCAGCCCTCGAAACATCTCATATGTTCCGCGATGTTTCGAAAACGTCTTTGGTGCCTCAACTCTAAACCGTTTAACTGAACTATCACGTAGTTATCAAGACGTGTATGTCCGATGTTCGCAACATCCACAAACGACGTTTGGGGTTCAGCACACTGAGTGGTGCATTAAGGACATAAGCTTTCTACTGTCCGCATAATCGCTACTTTAAACTTTCAACTATATTTTCTCTAGGAACATATCTAAACAGTGGAACTAAAGTGCGAGCTTACGACATAATTTGCAAAAGGTCTTTTGACTATGTTCAGGATAATTAAGTTCATCTTATGAACTCCCACTTAGATAGACATCCCTCTGGTCATCTAAGTGATCACATGATCCGAGTCAACTAGGCCGTGTCCGATCATCACGTGAGACGGACTAGTCATCATCGGTGAACATCTTCATGTTGATCGTATCTACCATGCGACTCATGCTCGACCTTTCGGTCTCCGTGTTCCGAGGCCATGTCTGCACATGCTAGGCTCGTCAAGTTAACCCTAAGTGTTTTCGCTGTGTAAAACTGTCTTACACCCGTTGTATGTGAACGTAAGAATCCATCACACCCGATCATCACGTGGTGCTTAGAAGCGATGAACTGTAGCAACGGTGCATAGTTAGGGGAGAACACTTCTTGAAATTTTTTAAGGGATCATCTTATTTACTACCGTCGTCCTAAGCAAACAAGATGCATAAACATGATAAACATCACATGCAATCAAATAGTGACATGATATGGCCAATATCATTTTGCTCCTTTTGATCTTCATCTTTGGGGCTCCATGATCATCATCGTCACCGGCACGACACCATGATCTCCATCATCATGATCTCCATCATCGTGTCTTCATGAAGTTGTCACGCCAACGACTACTTCTACTTCTATGACTAACGCGTTTAGCAATAAAGTAAAGTAGTTTACATGGCGTTCTTCAATGACACGCAGGTCATACAATAAATAAAGACAACTCCTATGGCTCCTGCCGGTTGTCATACTCATCGACATGCAAGTCGTGAATCCTATTACAAGAACATGATCAATCTCATACATCACATATCATTCATCACATTCTTCTTGGCCATATCATATCACATAGCATACCCTGCAAAAACAAGTTAGACGTCCTCTAATTGTTGTTGCATGTTTTACGTGGCTGCTATGGGTTTCTAGCAAGAACGTTTCTTACCTACGCAAGACCACAACGTGATATGCCAATTGCTATTTACCCTTCATAAGGACCCTTTTCATCGAATCCGTTCCGACTAAAGTGGGAGAGACTGGCACCCGCTAGCCACCTTATGCACCAAGTGCATGTCAATCGGTGGAACCTGTCTCACGTAAGAGTACGTGTAAGGTCGGTCCGGGCCGCTTCATCCCACAATACCGTCGAAACAAGATTGGACTAGTAACGGTAAGCATATTGAACAACATCAACGCCCACAACTACTTTGTGTTCTACTCGTGCAAAGAATCTACGCAATAGACCTAGCTCATGATGCCACTGTTGGGGAACGTAGCAGAAATTCAAAATTTTCCTACGTGTCACCAAGATCTATCTATGGAGAGACCAGCCACGAGTAGAAAGAGAGTGCATCTACATACCCTTGTAGATCGCTAAGCGGAAGTGTTCAAGTGAACGGGGTTGATGGAGTCGTACTCGTCGTGATTCAAATCACCGATGATCAAGTGCCGAACGCACGGCACCTCCGCGTTCAACACACATACAGCCCGGTGACGTCTCCCAAGCCTTGATCCAGCAAGGAGAGAGGGAGAGGTTGAGGAAGACTCCATCCAGCAGCAGCACAACGGCGTGGTGGTGGTGGAGGAGCGTGGCAATCCTGCAGGGCTTCGCCAAGCACCGCGGGAGAGGAGGAGTACTTGTGAGAGGGGGAGGGCTGCGCCAGAACTTCGTGTATAGCTCCCATGCGCCTCCCCACTATATATAGGGGTGGAGGGGCTGGTTTCTTGCCCTGCAAGTCCATTGGGGCGTTGGCCAAGGTGGGAGGAAAGAAATCTCATTATTTCCTTCCCCACCGATTGTTATCCCCCCTTTTTAGGGATCTTGATCTTATCCCTTCGGGATATGATCTTATTCCTTCTAAGGGGGGATCTTGGTGCGCCTTGACCAGGGGTGTGGGGCCTTGCCCCCACTACCCACGTCCATGTGGGTCCCCCCATGCAGGTGGGCCCCACTCCGGAACCTTCTAGAACCTTCCCGGTACAATACCGAAAAATCCCGAACATTTTCCGGTGGCCAAAATAGGACTTCCCATATATAAATCTTTACCTCCGGACCATTCCGGAACTCCTCGTGACGTCCGGGATCTCATCCGGGACTCCGAACAACATTCGGTAACCACATACAAACTTCCTTTATAACCCTAGCGTCATCGAACCTTAAGTGTGTAGACCCTACGGGTTCGGGAGACATGTAGACATGACCGAGACGTTCTCCGGTCAATAACCAACAGCGGGATCTGGATACCCATGATGGCTCCCACATGTTCCACGATGATCTCATCGGATGAACCACGATGTCAAGGACTTAATCAATCCCGTATTCAATTCCCTTTGTCTATCGGTATGTTACTTGCCCGAGATTCGATCGTCGGTATCCAATACCTTGTTCAATCTCGTTTCCGGCAAGTCACTTTACTCGTTCCGTAACACATCATCCCGTGATCAACTCCTTGGTCACATTGCGCATATGATGATGTCCTACCGAGTGGGCCCGGAGAACCTCTCCGTTTACACGGAGTGACAAATCCCAGTCTCGATCCGCATAAAACAATAGATACTTTCGGAGATACCTGTAGTGCACCTTTATAGTCACCCAGTTACGTTGTGACGTTTGATACACCCAAAGCACTCCTACGGTATCCAGGAGTTACACGCTCTCATGGTCGAAGGAAGAGATACTTGACATTGGCAAAGCTCTAGCAAATGAACTACACGATCTTTTGTGCTAGTCTTAGGATTGGGTCTTGTCCATCACATCATTCTCCTAATGATGTGATCCCGTTATCAACGACATCCAATGTCCATAGCCAGGAAACCATGACTATCCGTTGATCACAACGAGCTAGTCAACTAGAGGCTCACTAGGGACATATTGTGGTCTATGTATTCACACGTGTATTACGATTTCCGGATAATACAGTTATAGCATGAATAAAAGACAATTATCATGAACAAGGAAATATAATAATAATACTTTTATAATTGCCTCTAGGGCATATTTCCAACAAAAGGCTAGCCCGAATGACGAGAGAACCCAAGTAATCTAGATGTGTGGGGCTCTCGGGGTTCAGATGAGGAGTAAGAGTGCCTTTCCAGCCATGACCCTTCCCGAGTCAATTCGAGGGTGGCAGTCGACCTGGTTCTACTGCCAAGACCAGTCGACGCCAAGGCAGTCGACTGGCCTCCCCCTATTCTCCATGGACCGAGTGAACAAGCCATCTTCTCTGAAGGTGCTTCCGGAGGAGAAAGCTCAGGTTAGGATGTTGATGGACCGTGTGGTCCAGCTCATTCGCGACAGAGTGACGGGCATGGATCTCCTAGAGGTTTTCCTTCAAAGGCGCATTCAACCACTTCAGTATCGGGGCCATCCGATGTGGTTGTACTCTGGCTCTGAAGACACCACTCAGGTCCACCCGGAGGAGGTCGACGATGTCACTCTAGAGAGGTGGATGACCGCCATCACGGGGAACAGGGACAATTCTCGTGGGGCCAGGAGGATCCCGCCACTCGACCAGTCCTACGAACCAAACAAGGTTTGACCACATTCTTCTGACTGTGCCTCTTGTTTTCCTCATTCCGCTTTGCTGCAATCCGGTCGACTGAATTTTGTTTCTTGTCTTCCAAATCACTACCGAGATGTACTCGATGCGCAACGGGGCGCAAGAACAGACCAAAGAAGAAGAAGGAAGCAGAGGCAAAAGCCAGGAGGAGTGGGAGTCGGACGGCGACGAGGGTGCTGAAGATGCTGGCTCTGAGGAGGAAGAGGAGGAGGAAGAGGAGGAGGTAGTCGAGCCTCCTCGTACTGAAAGACGGTCCAAGCTCGGCCATGATCCTGCAGTCGAGCGTGGCAAGGGAGCCGCGCCTGCTGGGCAGCCGACCAAACGCCCTCGAACGACTTCTCCGGCGCCGACTTACAAAGCGTCGAAGCAATCTCGAGCGGCACCGACAAAACCGGTGAAGGCCCTACCAAAGATGAGGATGGAGATTCCGACTGTTTTCGAGTAATGACATAACTCATGTTTTCCCTTTCAACATGGATATATTCTTGGTCGACTCGATTGCTGACCGACTGATTTCTGAAATCGCAGTGCTGCTACTTCTGAGACTTTAGCCAGGCATGAGGATCAAGAAATGGAGGATGCTGCCACTTCCCATCCTGGTATGATCTGTGCAGTTTCACTTTCGGTCGATCGGATCTTCATTTTTGACTTTGAACTTTCTCTGTAGCTCCACCTAGCATTATCATTGATCTCCCCGACGATGACGACGCGGCGCCACTGAGGCAAAGGAGGAACATGAAGGCGTCTGCTGGCAAGACTGCTCAGGTTGCGTCAGCACCTGAATCATTGGTTCCGGAGGGGAGCAACATTTCTTGGGCTACCGTGTCCTTTGCGGAGCCGTTGACGAGTGCCCGTCCTCCGTCTCAAGTGCTGAACCACCTTCTCTCTTCTCCACACACCACGTCCCAGAGGACCAAGCAGGTGCTGCCAAGGAAGCCATATGCCAGGCGGGGGTCATGATGGAGCAGGTGAAGGCGATCCGAGCCGCCAGCCAAGCAGCTTATGATGCAAGTTCAGCTCTTCAGAGCAATGTCCAGGTTAGTTGAACACCGCCTGTTCTGTTAGGATATGATACCTGACAATTTTTCTTTCTGAAAATCTTAATGTTTGTCATACACCCACTGGGTGTGTCGATTGAAATGTCTGGATTAGTGTGGGAACGCTGAGTGCACCCATTGGGTGTAGTCCCCGAGACTATGGTCGACTGCTGGCAGTCGACTGTAGTCTTTATGTCTAGAACTTTGTTCTCTTTTACTTTCTTCACTCGATCTGGTCGAATGGAATCATGGAACCAGTGGGGGCACGCTGAGTGCACCCACTGGGTGTAGTCCCCGAGACCGTGGTCGACTGCTGGTAGTCGGCTATGGTCTGAAGAATTCTTCATTTTTTTAACTGCGTCTAACTACTCACAGTTAGCTGCTTTCGGTCGACTGATTGATCCGAGCCGGTAGAACCAGTGGGGACACTCTGAGTGCACCCACTAGGTGTAGTCCCCGAGACTACAGTTGAATATTTTGATTCGGCTGTAGTCTTAGAAATGCTACGATTTTTCTCTTAGTCACTCGGAAGTGACCTGTCTTCGATGTCCGTCGACTGATCTTTTGCAGAAATCTTGCGAGCTTGTTTCTCGTTATACTGAGTTGGAGAACAAGCATATCCAGCTCGAACTTGATCTGAAGCTTGTCCAGGAGAACTTCACGAAGGCGAAGGAGGAAGCAAAAGGTATGTTTGGTGAGAACCTTGATGACTGCCCTGATTTTTTGTCCATTCTTGAGTCTGATCTCATTGTCATTTTGCAGATAAACTAAGGGATGCTCTGAAGAAGAAGGACCTTGACCTCGCCGAGGCGCAGAAAACGGCTTCGGGCAAGACAAAACTTGCAGAAGAAAAGTTGGCTTCAATCAGCAAACTTGAAGAGGAGAATACCAATCTGAAAGCTGCTCTCGACGCGGCCAACAAGGAGGTCACCCAACAGAAGCGTGAGAAGATAGCCCTGAGTGACAAGGCTAGTGAACTGGCGGGAAAGAAGAACGACTTAGAGGCTTATCTGGGAGGGCTCGCCAAGAAGTTATTCCTCATGCTCGAAGGTAACCTCTTATATCCGACTGGTAATCACTGACTTTGTAGGAACATTAGCTTATCCTTGGATCGTATCCACAGAATTCTGTCAAAACTTTGAAGAGGAGACTAGTCGAGTGGAGACTGGCTTGGATCCCATCAACTCTCCAGTGAAGGATGAAGCCGCCATGAACGTGCTCCGCCTTGAGTCTCGCGTTGCTGCTGTGGTCGACTATCTTGCGAGACTGAAGGTTGCAACATCGCGCATCGACACAGCACTCTGGCTAGGAGAAACACTTCAGAATGACCACGAGTCTCTAATGACTCGACTGAACGAAGTTCCAAGTCGAGTGCAAGAATGGAAGAAGTCTTCTGCCAGGTGTGGTGCCGACGTTGCCCTGTCTCTAGTCCGTGTTCATTGCAAGGAAGCGCGAGAGGACAAGCTGGCGTATCTCAAGGTGGCCAATACCAGGAAGCATGACTTCCGTTATTTCATGGAGACCTTCATTGCTGCTGCCACTCGGATCGCAGATGGAATCGACCTGGACGAGTTTGTTGTGCCTTCCAGTCCTCCGCAGGAGGGGTAAAAAACTTCTATGCTTGACGCCTTAAATTTGCCTCGGAATGCCGAGTGGTTTTTGTAACCGATAAACCTTAACAGGCTTGGTGCCTGAGCACTTCCGGATCTGTAAGACGTTATCTGAACTTGGGTTTGCCGTTGAATATGTTTGCATTCGTCTTCGAACGATTATTTCCCTTCGGTCGGAATATATACAAGTGTTTGTGATGCACTTTTGCAGGTAGGGACGAAGCACAAATTGCGATCAGCTTGGGCCTCGTCATGCTTAGGCGAGCACTGGGCCGCAGCTAAGCCCTCGAGTGGGAGGTTTGCTCTCCACTCGGTAGGATTTTCAAAAACTTAGGCGAGCACTGGGCTGCAGCTAAGCCCCCGAGTGAGAGGTTTGCTCTCCACTTGGTAGGATTTTCAAAAACTTAGGCGAGCACTGGGCTACAGCTAAGCCCCTGAGTGGGAGGTTTTCTCTCCACTCGGTAGGATTTTCAGAAACTTAGGCGAGCACTGGGCTGCAGCTAAGCCTCCGAGTGGGAGGTTTGCTCTCCACTCGGTAGGATTTTCAAAAACTTAGGCGAGCACTGTGCTGTAGCTAAGCCCCCGAGTGGGAGGTTTGCTCTCCACTCGGTAGGATTTTCAAAAACTTAGGGGAGCACTGGATTGCAGCTAAGCCCCCAAGTGGGACGTTTGCTCTCCACTTGGTGGGATTTTTTGTGGTGCACCTCTGAAGGAGAAGGTAGCAGTCGACCTGTGCTTCGTCCTCCTTGTGGAACGCACGTTGTATTTGTGGCGTAGCTCAGAAGGAGAAGGTAGCAGTCGACCTGCGCTTCGTCCTCCTTGCGGAGCGCACGTTGTATTTGTGGCGTAGCTCGGAAGGAGAAGGTAGCAGTCGACCTGAGCTTCGTCCTCCTTGCGGAGTGCATGTTGTATTTGTACTTAGGCGAACACTAGGCTGCAGCTAAGCCCCCGAGTGGAAGGCTGGCTTACCACTCGGTAGGATTTTCAAAAACTTAGGCGAGCGCTGGGCTGCAGCTAAGCCCCCGAGTGGAAGGCTGGCTTACCACTCAGTAGGATTTTCAAAAACTTAGGCGAGCACTGGGCTGCAGCTAAGCCCCAGAGTGGGAGGTTTGCTCTCCACTCGGTAGAATTTTTTTAAACTTAGGCGAGTACTTGGACTGCAGCTAAGACTCCGAGTGGAAGGCTGGCTCACCACTCGGTAGGATTTTGTTTGAACTTAGGCGAAATGGATTCGCAGCTAAGCCTCCGAGTGGAAGGCTGGCTCACCACTCGGTAGGATTTTCTTTTACAAACTTAGGCGAAACGGATTCGCAGCTAAGCCACCCGCTGGGGGACTACTTTATGTGGACAAAAGTGACAACAATCACTGGGAAAATTATGAAACTCTTGTCTTTGATAAATAAACTACATAAGTACTTTTATTACAACTCATCCGAGTGAATACTTAAGTATGAAAGGGGCGGAGCAGATCCGCATTCCAAGCTCGTGGCTCGTCAATATGGCGATCGACGTTGTAAAGACGGTATGCTCCGTTGTGGAGAACTTTGGTAACAATGAAGGGGCCTTCCCAGGTAGGGGCGAGTTTGTGTGGCTTCTGTTGGTCCACTCGGAGGACCAAGTCCCCCTCTTGGAAGGCTCGGCTCTTCACATTTCTGGCGTAGAATTGACGCAAGTCTTGCTGATAGATGGTCGATCGGATCATGGCCATATCTCTTTCTTCTTCTAGAAGGTCGACTGCATCCTGCCGGGCTTGTTCTGCTTTGGCTTCAGAGTAGAGCTCGACTCGCGGTGCATTGTGAAGCAGGTCACTTGGCAGAACCGCTTCAGCTCCGTAGACCAGAAAGAACCGGGTCCTCCGAGTCGACCGATTTGGAGTAGTCCTCAATCCCCAAAGAACCGATGGAAGTTCGTCGACCCACGCGCCTGCCGCGTTCTTGAGGTCGCGCATCAACCGGGGTTTCAGTCCTTTGAGAATTAGGCAGTTTGCTCTTTCTGCCTGTCCATTCGACTGGGGGTGGGCGACTGAAGCGTAGTCGACTCGTGTGCCTTGAGAAGCGCAGAAGGCTTTGAATTGATCGGAGTCGAAGTTTGACCCATTATTAGTGATGATGCTATGCGGAACTCCATATCTGAATATTAATTCTCTGATGAAGCTGATGGCAGTGCCCGCATCAAGATTTTTAATGGGCTTGGCTTTGATCCACTTGGTGAACTTGTCGACTGCCACCAGTACATGGGTGAAGCCGCTCCTCCCAGTTCTCAGTGGTCCAACCATATCTAACCCCCAAACAGGGAAAGGCCAGAGATTGGGATGGTCTTCAAGGCCGAGGAGGGTTTGTGTGACATGTTGGAGTAGAACTGACATCCTTCACACTTGTCGACTATCTCTTTCGCCATTTCATTTGCTCTGGGCCAGTAAAAACCCGCTCGGTATGCTTTAGCCACAATGGTCCAAGAGGACGCATGATGGCCACAGGTCCCCGAGTGGATGTCGTTGAGAATCATTCGACCCTCTTTCGGTGTTATGCATTTCTGGCTGACTCCAGTCACACTTTCTCTGTACAACTGTCCCCTCATGACAGTAAAGGCTTTGGATCGATGGACGATCTGCCGAGCCTCTTCTTCATTCTCTGGGAGCTCTTTCCTTAGAATATACGTGATGTAGGGCACTATCCAGTCGGGAGTGATAACCAGAACTTCCATGATTAAGTCGACCACAGCTGGGACCTCGACTTCAGTCGGATCTGTGGCGCTTTTTGGCTGCGGGGCTTCTTCAGTGAAAGGATCTTCTTGAATTGAAGGCGTGTGAACATGCTCCAAAAACACGCCACTCGGGATGGCTTCTCTTTTGGAATCTATCTTCGCCAAGTCGTCAGCTGCTTGGTTTTTCAGTCGGGGTACGTGATGAAGCTCTAACCCCTCGAACTTCTTCTCCAGCTTTCTTACTGCGTTGCAGTAACCAGTCATAGCTGGGCGTCTGACGTCCCACTCCTTCATCACTTGGTTAACCACCAAATCCGAGTCGCCGTAGACCATGAGGCGACGGACGCCGAGTGAAATGGCCATACGCAACCCATACAAAAGTGCTTCATATTTTGCTTCGTTGTTGGAGGAGTCAAAGTGAATCTGGAGTACATATCTGAGCTTATCTCCTCGGGGGGAAACCAACACTACCCCGGCACCCGAACCATTCAGCATTTTAGAGCCATCAAAGAACATAGTCTAGTGCTCCGAGTGAACGTGAGTCGGTAACTGCTGCTCAGTCCACTTGGCGAGGAAATCTGCTATTGCTTGGGACTTCATAGCTTTCTTTGCCTTGAATCTGATATCAAGGGGAAGGAGTTCAATTGCCCATTTTGCCACTCGACCAGTTGCATCTCTGTTGTGCAGAATCTCTGATAAGGGGGCGTCGCTGACGACTGTGATGGTATGGTCAGAGAAGTAGTGAGCAACTTTCTTCGTGGTCATATAGATCCCATATACAAGCTTCTGATAATGAGGGTATCGTTGCTTTGATGGGGTCAGGACTTTGGAAATATAGTATACTGGGCGCTGAACTTTGAAGGTTTTCCCTTCTTCTTCCCGCTCGACCGTAAGTACTGTACTGACAACTTGTCCTATGGCTGCAATGTAAAGCAACAAAGGCTCTTTGCTGATCGGGGCAGCAAGCACTGGCTGGGTGGAAAGCAGGGTTTTTAACTCTGCAAACGCTGCGTTAGCTTCAGGAGTCCACTCAAACTTGTTTGACTTCTTCATCAGTCGGTAAAGAGGCAATGCCTTCTCACCGAGACGAGAGATGAATCGACTTAAAGCGGCCAAGCAACCAGTAAGCTTCTGAACATCGTGCACACGCACAAGTCGTTTCATTCGGAGTATAGTGCCCACTTTCTCTGGGTTTGCATCGATTCCTCCTTCGGAAACGAGAAAACCAAGTAACTTTCCGCCAGGAACTCTGAATGTGCACTTGGATGGATTAAGCTTGATATCATACCTCCTGAGGTTGGCAAATGTTTCAGCGAGGTCAGTCAGCAGGTCAAACCTTTCCGTGACTTGACCACAATGTCATCCATGTACGCTTCCACATTCCGACTGATTTGAGTGAGCAAACACTTATGAATCATCCTCATGAACATGGCTCTGGCATTCTTGAGGCCGAATGGCATGGTGACATAACAGAAGCACCCAAATGGGGTGATGAAAGCTGTTTTGATCTCATCGGGTCCATACAGACGGATCTGATGGTACCCGGAATAGGCATCTAAGAAAGACAATCGCTCACATCCCGCAGTCGAGTCGACTATTTGATCGATGCGGAGAAGAGGAAAATGATCTTTCGGGCAGGCCCGATTGATATGTTTAAAGTCAATGCACATGCGAAGTGAGTTGTCCTTTTTGGGGACCATGACAACATTGGCAAGCCACTCGCAGTGGTAAATCTCTCGGGTAAACTCTGCTGCTAAGAGCCGAGCCACCTCTTCGCCAATAGCCTTCCTTTTCTGGACGGCGGACCATCGCAGATGTTCCTTGACAGGTTTTTCCTTTGAATCGACTCGCAGACGATGCTCAGCCAGCCCCCTGGGTACACCTGGCATGTCAGAAGGTTTCCATGCAAAGATGTCCCAGTTCTCACGGAGGAACTGGATGAGCGCTTCTTCCTATTTGGGGTCAAGTGTTGTGGAGATATGAGTCGGAGCAGCGTTGGGGTCAGTCGGGTGGATGTGTACTAGTTTTGGCTCACCGGACGACTGAAATGCTGATTCCGCAGCGGGCTTCTTTGCTCGCAACAAATCACTCGGGTCTGCATTCCTCTGGTGTTCCTGCCACTCTTCTACCACCATATGAGCATCGGCGATCTTTGAGCCTTTATGGAAGCACTCTTCCGCCTTCTTGCGATTACCAGTAACATTGATCACGCCTTTAGGGACAGGCATCTTCAATTTGAGGTACACGTAACATGGTCGAGCCATAAAACGTGCATAAGCTGGCCTGCCCAAAATAGCGTGGTAGGCACTCTGGAAATCTACAACCTCAAATGTCAGCTTTTCTTTGCGGAAGTTCTTGGAATCACCAAAAACCACATCGAGAGCAATCTGGCCGAGTGATGCGTCCTTCTTGCCAGGAATGCCCATCCGTTTCAGCGTCTCAGCGTACAGTATATTCAAACTACTGCCGCCATCCATCAACACTTTAGTCAGTCGAGTGCCCTCAACGACTGGGTCGACCACCAGAGCTTGCCTCCCAGGGGTGGCTATGTGCGTCGGGTGATCAGACTGGTCGAATCTGATGGCCGTCTGAGACCACTTCAGATAATTGGGCGTCGCCGGAGCGGCCATATTCACCCCTCGGTTTATAACTTTCAGTCGGTTTTTGCTCTCAACCTCAGCAAAAATCATCAGGGTGGAATTGACCTGCGGATATTCTTCGTCACTGTCCTCCTTGTCCTCAACTTTATCCGACTCTTTTTCCTTATCCTTGTACTGTTTCCCTTGGAACTGCTGTACCAGGAGTCGACACTGTCGAGTGGTATGCTTCGGGTAAATGAAATTACCCTCTTCATCTTTCTTGGTGTGGATCTGACATGGTAAATCCATCACGTCGTTTCCTTCTTTGTCCTTTACTTTCTTGGGGTTCCAAGGCACTTTGGGTTTCCCTTTGAACTTTCCTTCAGTCACGGCCAAGGCTTCTCCAGGAGCGGCTGGCTCGGCTTTCCACTTTTGCTTTCGACTAGAATTCCCGCCTCCGGTGTCCTGGGCGTCTGACTTGTGCTTGCCGCTCCAGAGCCGATCCTCTTCCTCACCATTGGCATATTTGGTGGCTATCTCCATCATTCGACTCAGAGACATGTCTCCGGTTCGACCAAATTTCAGGCTTAGCTCTCTGTACTTTACGCCTTCCTTGAAGGCGCAGATTGCCTGGTGATCAGATACATTCTCTACTATGTGATGCAATGTGATCCATCTCTGGATGTAATCTCTCAAAGTATCATTCGACTTCTGCACACAAGATTGCAGCTCTATCAGTCCTGCTAGTCGCTTGCATGTTCCTTCGAACATTCTGACAAACACTCGGGAGAGATCTTCCCACGTGTAAATGCTGCTGGGTGTCAACTGATTCAGCCACGCCCTGGCTGACCCTTCCAACGTAAGAGGCAGATATTTCATGGCCACCTCGTCATTTCTGCCGCCGATCTGGACAGCCACTCGGTAGTCCTCAAGCCAAGTATCGGGCTTAGACTCACCGTTGAAATTGCTGGCTCTAGTCGCCAACTTGAAGTTGGGAGGAATCACTGCGGCTCGGATGGCTCTGCTGAAACACTCTGGTCCGGAGACATGCACTCGGCTGCTGGTGGGTACATCTCTGTCATTGCCCTCTCTGAGAGCTCTGTTCTGGTCGACCAGACCTTGAACGATGATGGATCTCGCATCAAAGCCTGGTTCCCTGGGGTTGACTGGGATTCTTCGTCCGCCGCTGTGCTGGCGCCTATCATCCTGCTGTCGAGGCACATAGGATCCACCCCTTGGAGGAGGAGTGGGCACTCGACGTCGATCATTGTGATCGAATTGGTGATCATACTGCTCATGGTTCCTGTACTGATCGTGCCGGTCACGACGCCCTTCATGCCTCGGAGGAGATCTGGGGCTATGAGCCGACTGGACCGTATTCGCTGCCATGAATCTGCTATGAATCCTGTTCCGCGACTGCGATACAGCTGAATTCTGATCGCTGCCCAGAGCAAATCTCCGATCTGCATCAAGCCTCTGCCAGCCTCTGACTAGGAAGGCTGAATTGATTCTGCTATATGGGCTGCAGCTGCAAAATTCTGAATCGGAGTTCGATATACCTAAGTCGGAGGTGGAAAGAGTTGGCGTCGACTGGAGTCAGGAATCCGTTGCCGCGCGCGCTCGTCAAGTGCCCGCTGAAGGTTCTCCAGTCGAGTGCGCTCAGCCAAGTTGGCCAAGTGCGCGTCCTCCAAGGCGTGAGCCTCAGGGATTTCTCCAACGATTGGAGTGTGAAGCGCATCCATGTTCCGGCGGCGAAGTTCTTCCCTCTACAGTGAATTGAGGGGCTCGGGGAGGTATTCCTCATGGACGTGCGACGGATCGCCTCCGCCGTTGCCTCCCTCGGCACCGGGAAAGCCGGGGGGAACATGTGGTCCATTGACCATCAGGACCCCCGCCACTGGATCACTGCTGTCGCACTCGGATGCAGTCTCTGCGGAGCCAGTCGACAGGTCGAACAGGCCGTAGAGAGATTCGTCGGGCTCGATTGCCGCGACTTGGGCGGTGGTTGACTGGCGAGCCACTGCATGCCTCACCCACTGCTGAAGCCTCGACCGACCGGAGCGCTTGCGCCGGTGGGAAGCTGGGAGGGAGGATGACACAAAAACTGGCCGATACTGGGTCGACGGTTGCCGCAGAAGGACGCCGCGAACGCACGCTCGAAAGTGCGTAGCTCCGCGGACTGGGAGCGCGTCGACGTCGAGCGAAGCCTCCTGCAGCCAGGCAGAGTCGTCGGCGACGAACGTGAGTGCACCAAGACGGATCTCGCTGCCCTCAACCAAAACTCCGCCTGAAACCATTATGAAGGGAATCGGAAAAATTGCAACTTCTCCAATAAGTCACTAAGACACCTGCCCCACGGTGGGCACCAACTGTCGTGGTTCTAAGTCTGACAGTAGTGTAGGGGGGTACTAAGAAGAGGCAAGATCCTAGCTATGGAGTAGTTGTACACACAAGAGTTTTACGAGTTCAGGCCCTTCTCGGAGGAAGTAACAACCCTACGTCTCGGTGCCCGGAGGCGGTCGACTGGATTATATGTGTGAGAGTTACAGGGGTGCGAACCATTCTGCCTATGGAGGGGGGTGTCTTATATAGAGTGCGCCAGGACCCCAGCCAGCCCACGTAGCAGAGAGTTCAATGTACATAAAGGCCAGGCGTTACAGGTAACGCCTTACATAAAGTGATATCATGACCATAAAGACTACTTAATAACAGACCGTTTGGATGTAGAGTGACCTTAGATCTTCTGGTGTTCGAGTGAGTCTTCATGGTCGACTGGTTTCGAGTCCGTCGAGTGGAATCCTTCTAGGTCAACTGAAAGGTAATTTCTTCTAGAGATGTCCTTGGGTAGGGTACTTTTGACAGGTTCCAGACCCTACCCTAGGTACATGGCTTCATCAGCTCATGTTGTCATGCATCCTCCAGCGCGCACGTTGGAGACGAGCTCGCACGAGCTGTGTTTTTTTGTCCTACAACGCCGCCCGAGCCGCCCGTAGACTGACCGGCGACCCACAAATTACGCCATCCAACCAGAGGAAATTCACGCAATCATATAGATAAACTGATATTTCATATAAACAATGACGGAAATCATATAAAATATCGGATTTTCATACAAACATGACGGATTTCATTACATTCAAATGAACTACGCGGTGCTAGTTCTGGATAGCACAGGTATATAATACGTGGCCTAAATGGTCGCCCGCCGATCGATTTGTGTTCCTCATGTCCGGCAGCACGATCACTGGACTGCCGGGAGCCCCAGAGGTATATGCTTTAGCGCAAAGGACGGATCACTTCCCCACTGCCCAACTGATATCATTGGCTAGTGCCGAAGATGATGGTGGCCAGCACCGGTTCGAGTTCATCACCAGCCACTACTTTGCCATGGCCGGCACCGACTCGAGTTCATCCTAACATTCCCCTCTTCCGTGGAGCCCATGCGGGGTCGACGGAGGTCCTCGCAACAAAAGGATCCAGCAAGACACCTGTTGTGTACACCGGTGTCGCCTCCGCGGTGGCCTTCATGGGACCCAAGCGGCGGCGGCCTCCCATGTTCTATTTCTCCTTGATGATGGTAGCAGACGCGGAGGCGCTGGCCACTGACTCGTCGCTCTCCGCGCACCCGGCTTTTATCGCTGCTTGCATGGCACGGCCGCCGGCATGGGAGTCTCGGCCACAGAAACGGGAGACGCGGTACGAGGCGGCGGCATGGACGGCAGCAACGACGCCCGTGCGCCGCTTCTCGTCGAGCTGGCCTGGAGCGGCGAGTTGCTGAAGCGCGCGCCGGCTTAGGGCGGCAACTGGCTCCATCGGGCGAGGGGAGGGAGGTGGATCAGCGAGCTGCATAGCTCGTATCCGGTGGGCTACCCAGCCGGCTTGGATTCATAATAACTACTCTTTGTAAGCCATTGTAAGAGTGGACAAAATGGTGGAGGAGATAGGGGAGCGGCGGAGGTGTGCGATTCTTGGCCGGCGTTTGGCCTTGTTTAAATAGGAGGTTAAATAGACGACGGACGGGAGGAGCTCGGCCGGCATTGCGTTTAACATCGGCCCGGTCATGAACAGACGTGTGTCCAGAGTGGGTTTCTCGGCTTCCACACGGGCGGGTTTCATGGAGGCGTTTGAATGTGGCACGGAGGTGTGTTCAGCCGGGCGTGCAGCGAGTGGCGCCCTCGACTTTGACCTAGGACACAGCGCCGTTCTTCCACTGACGTGTGGGCTCTGTGGGTGCATGGCCTACATGTCAGTGACCCAACGTAGGCAGCGCACATCAGAGGAACCTTTGATGGGCTAGGGCGGTCAGAAGCGGGCATTTCATAAACCGATGATTGTTCATTGAGTGTGACGTCATCTTTTTCATGTAGATAAGCCTACTATGTTGATAGCCCATTCGATATGTTGTGATTTATAAAGACCGCTGCAAACATCAATGTTCTGCTTATCACACATAAGATTGATTAATACCCGTAACAATCCATGTCCTTAACAAAGGGTGCATGCACGTATAGGTTGAGCGTGTGTCTTGTGTCGTGTGCTGTGTGCATGCAGGCGTGCGAGTGTTGTGTGCGTGCAAGGGTACGTTTCAATGTTCCATGCATGGGTGCGTACGTGTGTGTGTTCGTGAGTGCATGTGTACGTGTCAGTGTTGCATGCCAGCATGCGTGCGTGTGTACGTGTCAGTTTTGCACGCCTGCATGCGTGCGTGCATGTGTACGTTATGTTTACGTGTCAGTGTTGCACGCCTGCATGCGTGCGTGTCTTGCGTGCGCGCATGTGTACGTGCGGGGTGAGGTTACATGTCAGTCGACTGACTTGTTCATCTCTGGTCATTAGATTTTCCAACCGTTGGATACGAAATCAAGGGCCTCCAGTTTATCATCAAACTCCACCCCCCTGAGCCGCAAGCCCCCGCCGCCCGCGCCGCCACGCCGGCCCGCCCTTCCCGAAACCACTCCCCACCGCCGGTCCGCCGCCGCACCGGCCATTCCTCTAGCAGCCACCCCCCCACGCCGAGCTTTTTCTCTGATGATCCCCACACCACCGCCCAATAAACGCCCCCCCTCCAACTGCCGGTGACTGCCAACCAGAGGTCTCACGACTTCAAATACCCACCGACCACTAATTTATTACCATTTCTGTCCTTCATATACGCATTGACGGGTGGACCCTATGGTAATGTGCGCTGCTCAATGTGGACCGTTTGACTGGTCAATTGATCGTGTTATCAACAAATTACGGAGCTGTATGGTGAGCCAGTGACCGTTTGCATGATCACCCTAAAATGTACTCCTATTTTATTAACACAGTACAGACTCAAACTACCATTTCTTTCTTTCATATACGGGCTGACAGGTAGGCCCCACGGTTACGCGCCCCGATGGTGCAACACTAGTTGCGCCGCGTGGAACGTTTGACTGGACAATTGATTATGTCATCAACAAAATACGGAGTTGTACGGGTGAGCCAGTGACCGTATAATCATGACATGTATTTGTTTAACATGGTACATATGCAAGGGCTCATATATACGCGCAAGCACTCACCGCTATAAGCGCACACACGCGAACCCTACCCCTATGAGCACCTTCGAGAGAGTGGGCCAACATATATGATCTTGAGATTTTAGGAAGTCACCATAGGTGCCTCGTAGTCGAGTGGAACATCTCCTCCCATTGAACGTGCATCGCCGGAAAATACTGAAATTAACACGAGATAAATGCGAGCACCGGGACTTTAACCTTGGTGGGCTCGAGAAACGACTGTCCTCCTAACCATCCAACCACATGTTGGTTAGCACGACAAAATGTATGTGGTGACCGTGATGAGCTTATTCTGAAGTCCAGTGACCATATCGTGCTTTCGCTTCAAATACAATGATCGTAAGTGTCATCAGCAAAATACGGAGCATGCATCAAATACAAAGTCCGTCAGTGTCATCAACACAATATGGAGATGTATCGTGAGCTAGATATCGTTGTACTATTGTATATGCTTATTTTCTTAGTGGCCGATTGCGTGTGTGGTGTGGTGGGCACATCATTTCTAGTTGTGGTGGGTCAACATGAAGACTCATGGGTCGGTTCCATGATGCGCCACATATAGGTTGGACCGAGACGTGTTATACGAAGACCCATGTGGAGGACTCCGCATACAACACGAAGCTACCAGAGTCGCGGAGGACTCTATCCCCACTCGTGGTAAGCCGACTATATATGATTTGTAACCCTAGGCCCTTAGTATGTTATACAAACTTGGGGGCTAGTTCGTCGATAGTATACACACACGCACAATGACTGGTATTCACGTGTACTTTGTACACACCCCTATCACTAATATACAGTACCAGGAGTAGGCTCTTTCTTCAACTGCAAGGGTACGATCCAAACTAGGGTAAAACTTTGCCTCGTATTACCATCCAGTCTAACAGCCAGGGATATCCTACTGAATGATATGATGAAATCATATCTGCTAACTACTAAGAGAGAGGTGTGTCGGGGGGGGGGGATGTGTGCGAGAGAGGCCTAAAGATAATGCGCGTGCGGGAGACATGTAGGCACATATATGTGCGTATAGAGGGCTAGTAGAGACCGTGCGTGTGTGTATATGCATGCGAGAGAAATAGTGTTTTCCAACTGAGATTAGTGAAAAGAGTGGTACATAGTAGTCAGAAAGAGAGAGAGAGAGAGAGAGAAACAGAGAGAGCATGTGCGTGAGACACCTCGACACCCTGAGAGAGATTGTGAGAATGTGTGAAAGAGAAATGCCGATGCATATAAAATGTGTGCACTTATGCGTTATTTGGAGAGATATATAACGCATTTGTGAGAACGGGGCGAGGCATAGTGCATCTACGTGTAAAAGGCGGTTCTACGCATTAAATTAAAATATAAATGGCATTCTTATTTTTGGATGACATCATGAATTTTGCAAAGTGCGTATGGACGAAAATCGGTCTATCAGACGCCCATACTCTATTGAATTCTAGCATGTGCATGTGTTTATTTCATATCATCGATCCATAGAGTGAGAGTGGTTTGAAATACAGGCAATGGATGCGTTTGCAATTCATATATAAACATTAATTAGTGCACTCCATGTTGTTGGTGTGAAGCACTTTATACATTTGTCACTTGCATGGATACATTCCAAATTGCTAGCTATGAAATAGAATACATGTCGAATTCAACATAAAGGGGGTTTTGAAGATTCGAATTCATAGGAAGTGCATTCATCTATTTGAACCCGAGATAATGGCATTTGTAAATCAGATGTAAAAGGGGGCATCAATCTTTGTTGTGAGTTTGAACATGCTATATATATTCATACGCATATCTAACTTTTTAGTTTTTGCAACCAAGGAGATTATATCTGGAACCATGCATGAACTGAGGTAAGTTGCATATTTTTTTAATATATACTCGTGTACAATGTATATTCAAATGTACCCCCTCCATTCCAAAATAATCGTAGCTTTAGGATTTTCAAGAGTAAAGATTTGTGAAGTTTGACAAATCTTGAAAGTTCAATTCAAGAGAACCAAAGACGTTAATGCTTCTGCTCCCAAATATTGAACGAAGCGCCAAATAGGCCTATGGTCACCCGAAACCGCGCGAGACTAATGTTTGGTGGTAGGAAATTACTGTCCAGACTCTGGCCCGTGTAGCCTATCAACCCGATGTACAAAGGTCTAAACCGGGGTAGGTTTGTAACTTCACCAAGACGCCAGTCTCAACCGCCTCCGAGAAGCATTCATACGCCGTGGGCGCCTAAACACCCATGCGCTCGGGCGAAATCTATCCCGCCCACATTTGGGACACCTGACATGACTGTCCTACCCCCAACCCGCAATATGTTCGAAATTTTAGATGGGGGCAGAGTTTGTAACTTTCCCCAAATTTCAAACAAGGGCGTCTCAAACCGAAACATTGTTCCCCCTTAGTTCCCCGCCTCCCTCCATTTCCCCATTCATACTCCATGGGCGCGAAAACACCCTCTCCACAAGCCACGAAACCCCAGCCTCCTTCGTCCTCCACCCCATAGCGGCCAATCCACTGCCGCCCTCCTCCATCACGCCGGAGCTGGTACCCCGACGTCGTCGTCCAACGCAACCGCAACCGCAACACCCTCAAGGACTTAGCAGCTGAAGCCAAGGCAGATCTGCCTCCACGACGCCGACGCCGACGTGCGCCATACTAGAACCACGCCGTCTATGCCTCACTTCTGCGGCTCCACTGTTGCAATCCTCCACCACATCGGAGCTGTTCCCGCTACGCCATCGTTCCCCGCCTCGGATCTGCTTCCCCGCTGCCGATAGACGGCCACCGCACCACACTCAACAACTTGGCCATGGGTTCGTCCAAGGCTGCACCGTCCTCCACAACTTCTGGTTTCCGGCGAACAACAAGAAGATCGTCGGAAAAACAGAAGGAGGACACAACACTTCCAGCAGAAAGAGGTACTCCTCTTCCCTTATTCGTGCAAATCTTACGTCTCCACTCACACCGTATTCATCCCACGAAAGAAACTAGTTGAGCGCTTCTTACTGCATCTTCTTTGTGATACTAAATGCACAATGTTTCCTCCCTTTCACTATTTCACCTTTGCTAGAGGTCAGTAGCCCGCGTGGATTTCAATTCAGGGTTAGTCGAACCGCAATTAAAAGAAGCAGCACCCTCTTAGGCACGTGGAGCACCTAGTCCGCCTGTTCCCTAGGGAAGCGGCGCATCGGTGTCTATCATAGGGGTGTGGGGTGCAGGAGCTGCTTGCGCCCGATCTGGAGGTCGGCGGGGCTTGAATGGATGGCCGGGGGGGTGCCAAGCACGGCGGTGCAGTGAGGTCGAGGGGAGGGCGCAGGCAGGGGAGGAATACTGGGCCGGTGGTCGCTGGCATTTCGAGGAAGATCGTCAACACTGACTGGCTGGAGGTAGATGAAGGCGATCTGCCCGTTCTTTGTACATCGGATGGTGCAGAAAAAATGGACTGACCTATTTGCTTTCAGTCGACTGTTATTTTCATAGAATCCTGTAGTAATTTAGTGTGCCATGCATGTTGTAGACCTATCATATGTCTCCCGTCATTTATTTCTCACCGACCTGCTATCTGCTACCTTTACACTGTACTAATTTCGCACACACTTCACCCATACTCACACTATTGTTTTTTTATGCATGGGTATTTCAGACTCTGACGCAGTGTTGATGAATGCAGAAAAGAAAAGACAGAAGTCGCTCCAGTGTAATTCGAATATAAGCACTAAGCGTTTCAGCGCTCTAATGGGTGCAATGTCAGCAGTTGGAGACAGTAAACATAGCTCTGCAGTTGATGATCTCAATTGCCACACACAACCATCCCAGGTGCTTGCTTTAACTTCGCGCTGTCAAATGTGGTTGCATGTTGCATATGGTTACTAGCTTGTATTGCTTACAATTTGGTTAAATTGCATCTGCTTACTTTACACATTATACCTTTCATAATGACATGCCTTCCTGTTTTTGATACATACTACATATGTCTATTAACCATGTTCGTACATCAAACTAATGCTCTTTTGTATCCCTCATCAATCACTTATGATGAGACAGTCACCCGGGTGGGTTACTGTGAGACGCCCTACTCGTTAAAAGAGTGCAGTGTCATCCTCCCCACATGATTGTCAAGAAACAGCAAGGCTAAATGAAGATAGTCAACGTAGCTCTCTAGTTGATCACCGCAATTCCCCCACACCACCATCGCAGGTGCTTGCTCTTACTTGGCAGTGTGATATGTGGTTGCATGTTGCATATGGTGTCTACCTTGTAATGCTTCTAATTAGGGTAAATTGCATCTGCTTAGTTAACACATTATATCTGTGAACATGACATGCCTTCCTATTTTTGGTACATACTACGTCTTTCTATTAACCATGTTCTTACATCAAACTACTTTTCTTGTGTAACCCTCATCAATGCTCCTAATTTGTTAAATTGCATCTCCTTAGCTTACACATTATATATGTGAATATGACACGCCTTCCTGTTTTTGGTACATACTACATCTGCCTATCACACCATGTTCTTACATCAAACTACTGTTCTTGTGTATCCTGCATCTATCGCTTATGATGAGACAGTCAGCACGTGGGTTAATATGAGACGCAATACTCTTATAAAGAATACAATTTCATCCTCTCCACATGATTCTCAAGAAACAGCAAGCCTAAATGAGGATATTGAACGTAGCTCTGTATCTGAAGACCGCACTTCCCCTACACCACCATCACAGGTGCTTGCTCTAACTTCGCAGTGTGATATGTGGTTGCATGTTGCATACAGTGTCTAGCTTGTAATGCTTCTAATTAGGGTAAATTGCATCTGCTTAGTTTACACATTATACCTGTGAATATGACATGCCTTCCTATTTTTGGTACACACTGCATCTATGCGTTAACCTTGTTCTTACATGAAACTACCTCTCTTCTGTATCCTGCATCAATCACTTACGATGAGTCACCTTTATTCGTTGCATATTGCATATTGATACGTCTCCAACGTATCTATAATTTATGAAGCATTCAAGCTATTTTATTATCTGTTTTGCATGATTACGGGCTTTATTATACACTTTTATATTACTTTTGGGACTAACCTATTATCCGGAGGCCCAGCCCATATTGTTGTTTTATTGCCTGTTTCAGTATTTCGAAGGAAAGGAATATCAAACAGAGTCCAAATGAAATGAAACCTTCGGCAACGTGATTTTTTGGAAGATTATCATCCTGGAGACTTGGAGTTCACGTCAGAAGATACTCGAGGAGCCCAGGAGATAGCCCCCCTACTGGGCGCGCCCCCTGTCTCGTGGACCCCTCGAGCACCCCCCAACCGACTTCTTTCGCCTATATAAGCCTACGTACCCTAAAAACATCAAATATCAAGATAGATCGGGAGTTCCGCCGCCGCAAGCCTCTGTAGCCACCAAAAACCTCTCAGGAGCCCGTTCCGGCACCCTGCCGGAGGGGGGATCCTTCACCGGTGGCCATCTTCATCATCCCGACGCTCTCCATGACGAGGAGGGAGTAGTTCACCCTCGGGGCTGAGGGTATGTACTAGTAGCTATGTGTTTGATCTCTCTCTCTCTCTCTTGTTCTCTCTGGTGTTCCCTCTATGGCATGATCTTGATGTATCCCGAACTTTGCTATTGTAGTTGGATCTTATGATGTTTCTCCCCCTCTACTCTATTGTGATGAATTGAGTTTCCCCTTTGAAGTTATCTTATTAGATTGAGTCTTTTATGAGAACACTTGATGTATGTCTTGCCGTGCTTATCTGTGGTGACAATGGGATATCATGTGCCACTTGATGTATGTTTTGGTGACCAACCTGCGGGTTCCGCCCATGAACCTATGCATAGGGGTTGGCACACGTTCTTGACTCTCCGGTAGAAACTTTGGGGCACTCTTTGAAGTACTTTGTGTTGGTTGGATGAATCTGAGATTGTGTGATGCATATCATATAATTATGCCCACGGATACTTGAGGTGACAATGGAGTATCTAGGTGACATTAGGGTTTGGTTTGATTTGTGTCTTAAGGTGTTATTCTAGTATGAACTCTTGAATAACTTTGAGGTGGTTACGTACCCTACCATAATCTCTACGTTTGTTCTCCGCTATTAGTGTCTTTGGAGTGACTCTTTGTTGCATGTTGAGGGATTGTTATATGATCTATCTATGTTATTATTGTTGAGAGAACTTGCACTAGTGAAAGTATGAACCCTAGGCCTTGTTTCCTACCATTGCAATACCGTTTACGCTCACTTTTATCGGTTGCTACCTTGCTGTTTTTATAATTTCAGATTACAAATACCTTTATCTACCATCCATATTGCACTTGTATCACCATCTCTTCGCCGAACTAGTGCACCTATACAATCTACCATTGTATTGGGTGTGTTGGGGACACAAGAGACTCTTTGTTATTTGGTTGCAGGGTTGTTTGAGAGAGACCATCTTCATCCTACGCCTCCTACGGATTGATAAACCTTAGGTCATCCACTTGAGGGAAATTTGCTACTGTCCTACAAACCTGTGCACTTGCAGGCCCAACAACGTCTACAAGAAGAAGGTTGTGTAGTAGACATCAAGCTCTTTTCTGGCGTCGTTGCCGGGGAGGCTAGGTAAAGGGCACTCACTCACACCCCGTCAACTAAGCTCTTTCTGGCGCTGTTGCCGGGGAGGTGAGTGCTTGAAGTTATATCTTTAGATCTTGCAATCGAATCTTTTTGTTTCTTGTTTTATCACTAGTTTAGTTTATAAAATAAAAGTACAAAAAAATGGAGTTAAGTTTGTCTCATACGCTTCATCTTTTTAATATCTTTCGTGAGTATGATGAAAAGGAAAATTGTGCTCACGTGCTAGAAGAAGAAATCTATAGAATGTTTGGTACTAGATCTTTGAATGATGAGCATGATTGCAATGTTGTTAGTATGAATTCCTTGAATATCCATGATGCTAATGATATGCAAAGCCACAAGCTTGGGGAAGCTATGTTTGATGAATATGATATTTTTTGTCCCCGAAGTTTTGATGAGCAAATTTAATATGATGAAAGCATGCCTCCTATTTATGATGATTATATTGATGAAAGTGGGTTTGGAAGACTGTCAACTTTGGGAAGTAGTGATCCCACTATTTTGGAGGATTTTGAATCTTATTGTGATGAACATGAAAGTGGATTTGGAAGAGTGTCAACTTTATTTAGTGATGATTCCACTATTTCGGAAGAGGTTCCAATTGATTCTGAGAACAAAGTTGCTATCTATGATGATTTATTGTGATGACTTGTATGCTATTAAGAATAATAATAACCATGAAACTTGTCATCATGATTTTAGTTTTCAATTGGATTATGCCTCACATGATAATTATTTTGTTGAGTTTACTGCCACTATTCCGAATGAGAAGAATTTTGTTTATGTGGAGAGTAGTACATTTTCTATGCTAGTAGATCATGAAAAGAATGCTTTAGGTGCTGGTTATATTGTTGAATTCATTCATGATGCTACTGAAAATTATTATGAGGGAGGAACATATGCTTGTAGGAGTTGCAATAATGTCAAGTTTCCTCTCTATGTGCTTCAATTTTTGAACTTATGCTTGTTTTGCCTTCCTATGCTAGTTGATTATTGTTCTCATAAGTTGTTTGCTCACAAAATCCCTATGCATAGGAAGTGGGTTAGACTTAAATGTGCTAGTCATATGCTTCATGATGCTCTCTTTATGTTTCAATTCTTATCTTTTATGTGAGCATCATTGCCATCATCATGCCTAGCTAAAAAGGCATTAAAGAAAAGCGCTTGTTGGGAGACATCCCAATATTTACCCTTACTGTTTTTGTGTGTCCACATTATTATACTACTGTAGTAATCATGTTTTATAGCTTTTGTTTCAATAAAGTGCCAAGTAGAACCTTTGGGAAGACTTGGGTGAAGTCTTTGTGATTTTGCTGTAAAAAACAGAAATTTTTAGCGCTCATGAGAATAGCTGCCATATTTTACTGGAGAGTGATTTTAGGTTTATTCATTTTGCAGATGATTAATAGACAAATTCCTCAGGTCCATAAATTTATTTCAGAATTGTTTGAGTTCCAGAAGTATACTTTTGATACAGATTACTACAGACTGTTCTGTTTTTTATAGATTCTGTTTTCATTGTGTTGTTTGCTTATTTTGATGAATCTATGAGTAGTATCGGAGGGTATGAGCCATAGATAAGTTAGAATACAGTAGATATTACACCAATATGAATTTATAATGAGTTAATTGCATTACCTAAGTGGTTTTTTTATTTTCTTATACTAACGGAGCTTACGAGTTTTGTTTTGAGTTTTGTGTGGTTGAAGTTTTCAAGTTTTGGGTAAGGATTCGATGGACTATGGAATAAGGAGTGGCAAGAGCCTAAGCTTGGGGATTCCCAAGGCACCCCAAGGTAATATTCAAGGACAAACAAGAGCCTAAGCTTGGGGATGCCCCGGAAGGCACCCCCTCTTTAGTCTTCGTTCATCGGTAACTTTACTTGGAGCTATATTTTTATTCACCACATGATATGTGTTTTGCTTGGAGAGTCATTTTATTTTGTTAGTATTTGATTGCTGTTAGTTAGAATAATGTTTTTCATCTTTATTTTCAATAAAAAACTAAAGGATAGCCTTTGCCATGCTTATTTTGCTAGTATACATGTTGCTGTTTGAAAACAGAAAGTTTACCGCTGTTGCAAAAAATCCCTAGAAAAGTCAGAGAATGGTATAATGTTGAATCTTTTTGCATATTTAGCTCTGATAAATTTATTACAGATGGAAGGTTTTCTCATATTTTTTGTATTCAGGGAAGTATTGATACTCTTGCACTCTTTACAGACTATACTGTTTTGGCAGATTGCTGTTATGGTTGCATTGTTTGCATATGTTTGCTTGTTTAATGATTCTATTTGAGGATAGGAGTGTTAAATATGCAAAGGAATTTAGTACTCAATGTTGAATAATAATTTTAGTGATTTTTTACAGTAGAAAATGATAAGGTTTTGCATTGGTTTATACTAACCTATCTCACGAGTTCTTGTTGAGTTTGTTGTGAATGAAGCTTTTGATAAAAAGAGAAACCATGATATGAAAGGAATTAAGGAGACACAAAAGCTCAAGCTTGGGGATGCCCAAGGCACCCCAAGATAATATTTCAAGAAGTCTCAAGCATCTAAGCTTGGGGATGCCCCAGTAGGCATCCCACCTTTCTTCTTCAACAACTATCGGTCAGTATCGGTTGAGCCTAAGTTTTTGCTTCTTCACATGCGTTGTGCTATCCTTGCATTGTCATTTTATTTTGTTTTGCTTGCTGCTTGAATACAATACCAAGATCTAAAATTCTTTAATGAGAGAGACTCTTCACATAGTTACATAATTATTTAGCTACTCATTGATCTTCACTTATATCTTTTTGGAGTAGTTTGTCATTTACTCGTGTGCTTCACTTATATCCTATGAGTAAATGGTTGAATAAGTTGAATGTCATAAATCTAAAATTATATATGTTTCATTTGCTTACTCCATGGGGAGTAATGACTTCACATCTAAGAAGTAGAGGATGTAAATTTATTGGCGGTTAGCAAGCATTGTATTGGTCATTTGAACAATTCATGAAAGAATATTGAAGGAAGAGAGATTTCACATATAAATATATAATCATAGACATCTTTTATAATTATGAGCACTCATTATGTAGGACATGCTAAAGAGTTGATGTTGGACAAGGAAGACAACATAATGGGTTTTGTTTTCTCGCATCTTAGTTAAAGTATATTGTCATGGATCATTCAAACATGTTGAGCTTGCCTTTCCCCCTCATGCTAGCCAAAAATTCCTTGCACCAAGTAGAGATACTACTTGTGCTTCCAAATATCCTTAAACCCAGTTTTTGCCATGAGATTCCACCATACCTACCTATGGATTGAGTAAGATCCTTCAAGTAAGTTGTCATCGGTGCAAGCAATAAAAATTGCTCTCTAAATATGCATGACTTATTAGTGCAGAGAAAATAAGCTTAGTACGAACTTGTTATGGAAGCAATAAAAGCGACGAACTGCATAATAAAGGTCCATATACAAGGGGCAATATAAACGGGCGTTCTTTCGCATTAAGATTTTGTGTATCCAACCCTAAAAGCGCATGACAACCTCTGCTTCCCTCTGCGAAGGGCCTATCTTTTACTTTATGTCTTTTACTTTATGCAAGAGTCAAGGTGATCTTCACCTTTCCCTTTTTCATTTTATCCTTTGGCAAGCACTTTGTGTTAGGGTGATCCTGATATATATATCTAATTGGATGTACGTTAGCATGAACTATTATTGTTGACACCACCCAAAGGTGAATACATTTGGAGGCAACATTATAAGCCCCAATCTTTCTCTGTGTCTGATTAAAACTTCATAACCACAAGTATTGCGTGAGTGTTAGCAATTGTAGAAGACTATATGATAGTTGAGTATGTGAAGTTTGCTAAATCAAAGCCCTGACATAGACTCTTCCTGAAAGTAAGATGAATTGTAATTGTTTGATGACTAAGAATGAAGTTTTCTAGTTTTCAAGAAAGTTTATGGTCTATGCTTTGACATGTGAATTGCTTGTTACTTGATTATGAAAAGTTTTATGAGATGAACTACTGTTATGACATATAATGATGCTAGTAAAGGTGATTGAAATTATCATTGATCAAACTTGTGTACCTTTTAGCATTCACACTTCATAAATTCTTCCTTTTATCATTTACCTACTCGAGGACGAGTAGGAATTAAGCTTGGGGATGCTGATACGTCTCCAACGTATCTATAATTTATGTAGCATTCATGCTATTTTATTATATGTTTTGCATGATTACGGGCTTTATTATACACTTTTATATTACTTTTGGGACCAACCTATTAACCGGAGGCCCAGCCCATATTGCTGTTTTATTGACTGTTTCAGTATTTCGAAGGAAAGGAATATCAAATGGAGTCCAAACGGAATGAAACCTTCGGCAACGTGATTTTTTGGAAGATTATCATCCTAGAGACTTGGAGTTCACGTCAGAAGATACTCGAGGAGCCAAGAAGATAGGGGGCGCCCCCCCCCCTACTGGGCGCGCCTCACTGTCTCGTGGACCCCTCGAGCACCCCCCCCCCGACCGACTTCTTTTGTCTATATAAGCCTACGCACCCTAAAAACATCAAATATCAAGATACATCAGGAGTTCCGCCGCCACAAGCCTCTGTAGCCACCAAAAACTCTCGAGAGCCCGTTCCGGCACCCTGCCGGAGGGGGGGATCCTTCACCGGTTTCCATCTTCATCATCCCAGCGCTCTCCATGACGAGGAGGGAGTAGTTCACTCTCGAGGCTGAGGGTATGTACCAGTAGCTATGTGTTTGATCTCTCTCTCTCGTGTTCTCTCTCCTGTTCCCTCTATGGCACGATCTTGATGTAACCTGAGCTTTTCTATTGTAGTTGGATCTTATGATGTTTCTCCCCCTCTACTCTCTTGTGATGAACTGAGTTTCCCCTTTGAAGTTATCTTATCGGATTGAGTCTTTTATGAGAACACTTGATGTATGTCTTGCTGTGCTTATCTGTGGTGACAATGGGATATCATGTGCCACTTGATGTATGTTTTGGTGACCAACTTGCGGGTTTCGCCCATGAACCTATGCATAGGGGTTGGCACACGTTCTTGACTCTCCGGTAGAAACTTTGGGGCACTCTTTGAAGTACTTTGTGTTGGTTGGATGAATCTGAGATTGTGTGATGCATATCATATAATCATGCCCACGGATACTTGAGGTGACAATGGAGTATCTAGGTGACATTAGGGTTTTGGTTGATTTGTGTCTTAAGGTGTTATTCTAGTACGAACTCTTGAATAGATCGATCCGACAGAATAACTTTGAGGTGGTTTTGTACCCTACCATAATCTCTATGTTTGTTCTCCGCTATTAGTGTCTTTGGAGTGACTCTTTGTTGCATGTTGAGGGATTGTTATATGATCTATCTATGTTATTATTGTTGAGAACTTGCACTAGTGAAAGTATGAACCCTAGGCCTTGTTTCCTACCATTGCAATACCGTTTACGCTCACTTTTATCGCTTGCTACCTTGCTATTTTTATAATTTTAGATTACAAATACGTTTATCTACCATCCATATTGCACTTGTATCACCATCTCTTCGCCGAACTAGGGCACCTATACAATCTACCATTGTATTGGGTGTGTTGGGGAAACAAGAGACTCTTTGTTATTTGGTTGCAGGGTTGTTTGAGAGAGACCATCTTCATCCTACGCCTTCTACGGATTGATAAACCTTAGGTCATCCACTTGAGGGAAATTTGCTACTGTCCTACAAACTTGTGCACTTGCAGGCCCAACAACATCTACAAGAAGAAGGTTGTGTAGTAGACATCACATATTATTTCTAGCCTGTTGCCATGTATTGCTTCTAATTTGGTTAAATACATTTGTTAGGGCACCCTTTTAATTTGGCAGAGTGATATTGGTTTCATCTTTCATATGGTTTCTAGCTTGCATCGATTCTAACAAGTTCAAGCACCTTGTGCTTAGTTTACACTTTATACATCATACATGTCAATATATCACGCTGTCCTATTTTTCATACATAATCCAATCATCCTATCATGCGGCTGCCTTACATGAAAGTAGTGTTCGTCAGTATCATGCATCAATGAGTTATGAAGAGCAAATTTTATTGCTTTTTCTTGTGGGTTTGACTTGACAAGGCAAAATCAAGAAAGAGGAAGGAAAAGAGTAAGGAAGGCGATGATGGTGGTCCTTTGCAGCAACATAAACGGAGCATCTGTACCGATTCTCCTTGTACTGATAGTGCATTACAAGGTCCAAGGCTCCGCTCCCCTACTCCACCATCCAAGGTGCTTGCTCTAACTTGGCAGTGTGATATCTGGTTGCATGTTGGATATGGTGTCTAGCTCGTATTGCTCCTAATTAGTGTAAACTGCATCTGCTTAGCTTAGACATGATACATGTGAATATGACACGCTTTCCTATTTTTGGTACATACTATGTTTGTCTATCACACCATGTTCTTACATGAAACTACTCTTCTTGTGTATCCTGCATCAGTCACTTATGATGGGACACCTTTAAGTTGGCAGTGTGATATTGGTTTGTGTCTTGAATATTATTTCTAGCATGATTCTATGACTTTTTGTACTTGAAGCTGTTGTGTTGGATGCTTGGTGGTATGCTTTATAATATAAAGCGGGGGGAAACCCTTTTTCGTAATATGACTTCTAGCATGTATTGCTTCTAGTTTGATGAACGCCACCTATGACGAGACAGTTGTAACTTGGCAGAGTGATATTGATTGCACCTTCCATATGGTGTCTTGCAGTGTTTCTAATTTGTTAAAGTGCCTTCTGCTTAGTTACCACATCATAGGTGTGAATATGTCAAGCCGTCCATTTTTTCGTACATATTCCATCCTCGTATCATGACTTTGCCTTTCATTAGAGTAGTGTTCGTTTGTATCATGCATGAATGAGTTCTGAAGAGCGAATGATTTTCCTTTTTCTTTTCGGTATGACCTCACAATGCAAAATCAATAAAGCTGAAGGAAATTGGCAAGGCATTGGATGATGGTGGTGCTTCCGATCAACTGAAATGGAGGTTCTCTATAGATTCTACTCCTCCATCCTCCCAACAAGATTCGCAAGACAACGCAAGGCTAGACAGTCAACGTAGTTGTGTAGATGATGAGCACATCTCCCCTACTTCACCATCAAAGGTGCTTGCTCTAACTTGGCACTATTATATGTGGTTGCATGTTGCGTATGATGTCTAGCTTGTATTGCTTCTAACTTTATTGAATTGCATCTGCTTACTTTACACATAATGCCTGTGAATATGACATGTGTTCCTGTTTCTACATCAGACTACTATTCTTGCATATCCGGCATCAGTCACTTATGATAAGGCACCTTTAAGTCGCCACTGTGATATTGGTTGTGTCTTGCATATGATTTCTAGCATGTAGTGCTTCTAATTTGTTGAAATGCCATATAATTTGAACTTGGCAGGGTGATATTTGTTGCATCTTTCATATGGTGTCTAGCTTGCATTGCTTCTAATTTGTTGAAATGCCTTCTGCTTAGTTACCACATCATAGGTGTGAATATGTCACACCATCCTGTTTTTCATACATATTCCATCCTCGTATCATGTGTTTGCCTTTCATCCGAGTAGTGTTCGTCAGTATCATGCATGAATGAGTTCTGAAGAGCGGATTTTATTCCTTTTTCTTATCGGTTTGACTTCATGCAAAATCATTACAGCTGAAGGAAATTAGTCCGGCAGTGGATGATGGTGGTCCTTCGGAGCAACTCAAACAGGGGGTCTCTACAGATTCTACCCCGCCATCCTCCCAACAAGATTCACAAGACAACACAAGGCTGGACAGTCAACGTAGCTGTGTAGATGATGAGCACATCTCCCCTACTCCACCATCACACGTGCTTGCTCTAACTTGGCACTATTATATGTGGTTGCATTTTCCGTATGATGTCTAGTTTGTATTGCTTCTGATTATGTTGAATTGCATCTGCGTAGCTTACAACTTATACCTGCAATGATCACTTACCCATAAGACAGATTTAACATGGGACTGTGATGTAGGTTGCATCTTGCATTCTCTTATAGCTTGTACTGCTTCTAATTTCTTGAAATGGCACTTACGACGAGACACTTTTTACCTGATAGAGTGATATTGGTTGCGTGTTCATATGGTGCCTAGCTTTCATTTCTTCTAATTTGTTGAAATGCCTTCCGCTTACTGTTTTTTCATACATATTCCATCCTCCTATCCTACGTGTGAATATGAAACGCTATCTTTTTTGTATATATTCCATCCTCCTATCCTGCGCTTGCCTTACATCAAAGTAGTGTTTGTCTGTATCATGCATCAACCAGTTATGCAGAGCTAATTTTATTCATCTTCTTGTGATTTTGATTTCATAAGGCAATATCAGAAATTAGGAAGGAAAAGAGTAAGTTAGGGAATGTTGGTGGTCCTCCGCACTGACGCAAACAGAGACTCTCTAGATTTGCCACTGCTACTGCTAATGAAGTTGAAGTCCCAAGTCTACATGATGAGTTCATCTCCCGTACTCCACCATCGCAGGTGCTTGCTCTAAGTTGACAGTGTGATAATTGGTTTCATGTTGCATATGTTGTCTAGCCTGTATTTCTTCTATTTTGATTAAATTGCACCTGCTGAGTTTATATGTTATACATGTGCATATGACATGGCTTTCTGTGTCTAGAATACACTACATCTATCTATCATACCATGTTCTTACATCAAAGTACTGTTGTTGTGTATCCCGCATCAGTCACTCATGATTGGACGCTTTTAACATGGCAGTTTGATAGTGGTTGCATCTTGCATTGATTTCTACGTTGTACTGCTTCTAATTTTTCAAATTGCCACTTATGACAAGACACTTTTAACTTGGCAGAGTAATATTGGTTGCATCTTTCATATGGTGTCTAGCTTGCATTACTTCTATTTTCTTGAAAATCCTTCTGCTTAGTTTGCACATCATAGCTGTGAATATGGCATGCCATCTTGTTTTTCTTACATATTCCATCCTCATACGGTTGTCTTACATCAAAGTATTGCTTGTCTGTATCATGCATTAATGAGTTCTGAAGAGTGATTTTATTCTTTTGTGTTGTGGGTACAGCTTGACATGGCAAAGTCAAAAAAGAGCAAGGAAAATAATATAGTAGGGAGTGTTGTTACTCGTCAGGTGAAACGGAAAAGGATCTGCCATCGAGATTCTGCTAGTACTTATAGTGCAGTAGAAGGTCCAAGTCCACCGGCTAAATCTACAAACACAGTATCACCTGCTCCACCAGCTGCAGCATCCGCTTCAACTGTACCAGCATCTCAACCAGTTACTCGTTCATTTTCTCCGGAACTGGCCAGTTCCCAAGCTGCCTTCACACCTAACACTACTTCTGAAGCACTGCTGACACAACAGGACTTGGCAAGATCAGATAAACCTCATGAGCATCAACACCAAGACGGTACCTGACCGAGTCAAGTTGCAGTTGCATGCTCCTTTATATGTACTCTCACAGTTTGATGTACACTAACACTTTCCATATTCGTTGTTGAACTAGCACCACAGCGCAAGCGGAAACAGACATCAGAGATAATGCTTGACATATTAACAAAATCTAAAGGAGGAAAAATGGGGATCCATTTTGAAGCAGGTTTAAAAAGGCCACGTGATGCTACAGAGCCAACCAAGTTAGTATCAGAGGCAGCCGTTGCCGTTAGGTGTCATGCACGTATCCTCCCAACGTGGATCTAGTACAGGAATGAGAAAGACAATACCCAGTTTAACACCTTCCTTGACCATTTATCCGTGAGTAATGTTATTCATCGCAATTAGTAATATTGTCTTGCTCTGTCCCATACTTTCTAGCTTCCTCCTAATAAGACTCACATTCTTTTTTCAACAGATGAGCTTCAAGTTGGATCCGAAAGATGATGCAACTAAACAAGCATGCACTCATGTTTTTCAGTCTGCTCTGCGACAGTATCGGTACCACCTTAGAAAATCTCACTTTGAAGGCAAGGCTAACAATGAGCCCAAACATCTCCAGTGGAATATATTATAGATGAAGACTGGACAACCCTCGTTAAACACTGGTCTGATCCAAAGTATCAGGTAAGCTATATGTATTTGATCAGACCACATATTGAACTTGTATTTATGTATGTGCCTTACAAGTGTATCTTGTTCTAGGCTAACTGTTTGAAGAACAAAACCAAATGTTCTAAAGTGAAATTCCAACAGACAACAGGATCTCGTAGCTATATTGCACACTGCGAGGCTCTTGTAAATATATGCTACTTCCTTCTTTTTTGTGTGCCATATTATCGTATCTATATTGACTTGTTCCAAATACAGAAGAAAGCCCGTGCGGACCAAAAAGAACCTGAACCGAATGCAGTGCAACTCTTCAAGGATTGCCACACCAGCAAGATGAAGGGCATGAGCACACCAGTTCAAGCCGCTGTTGTAAGTCCTTACTCCTCCTGCCTTGAACTGATTGGTACTGCGATGTGTTCATTTAATTACTTGGTTTGCAGCCAATGTCAGTTATTCTGTTCACTTTTATACACAGTTGTCTTAACATATCATTTCACCTTACATGGTTTAAAAGAGATGAAGGATATTCTTTTGGTCTTGATCTGGAATCTAGTTGTTATGTTCACGTGCGCACACAATGATAAAATAGCCTGTTTGTTTTATACATGTTTGCCCATGATATGAATGATGTCATACTATGTTCATCCTACTTTAAACCATGTCTCTTTATCCTTAGATGTCAACGGATGTGAGGAAATAGACAATACAGTAGGCATGCTACATGGACATATGTTCCGAAAGTGATTTTATTATGTAGTTGGCACTACAATACATGCTAATGTATTATAGCAGTTCACCAAAATAAGTTATGTATAAACGTTTAACCTACTTTGTTTGTTTTTGTCTCATTAGTAAATTATCTGGTACACTAATCTACAAGTTCAAACTTTCAGGAAGCTATGGAACAAATGATTGAACAGCTACAACCACCTGAAGGTGACGAGGCTACTACTGGCACAATGTCACCTCTTGCTGCAGTGCGTCAGTATATCTCCACTAACAGTGCAAAAAGCACCTTCCTGCGTAATTCTGGGTTGGTTGCCAAGAAAACTTCGTCCAAATCACCTTCTGAACAAAATCTTCCTGCTAGACAGAGTGATATATCTGTGCTCCAGACACAAGTCCAATCCCTAATGGACGTTGTTTCGGAAACAAGAATAGTGGTTGAGAAATGTCGTCAAGATATGAATGGTTTTGAAACCAGACTATCAGACATTCACTTTGTTGTTTAAGAGCAATGGCGGAAAAAAGGTGGAGATCGTGCTGCTCCATCAGATTCTACAGCCTGAAACATTAGCACTCAGGTCAAATGATCTGTGCTTCTATACATCTGATGGTGCTTTTATCTGGAAGGACTGTAAACTTTATGCCAACAGGCCTTTTGTTGTATGGTTGGAATTTATTTTGTTGTCATACAACATTTATGATGCTGCCACAGGCTGCAGTAATTACGATGCTATTTTTGTATAGTGTAGGTTTATCTTAGTAATGTATTCGGCCGAAAGCTTCATAGCAGCCCAAGATGCCAACATTCGTCGGGCCCACTCCAATTGGGCTAAAAACGATTACGGGCCGAAATTGGCATGTAGCCCACTAAAAATATCTGGGCCTAAATCAGCATAAGCTTTCATATTTTTCTGGTAGGCCTGTGCCCATAGTGGGCCTTTAACAGGCCTAAACATAAGTTGGGCCCTCAGTAAAATTAGGCCGTTTACAGGTGTAAATATCTCGAGCCCATAAAAAACATGGGCCTTTAATAGACCGAAAGTGAGATTGAGCCCTGATTGTGCCAAATAACCCACTGGACTTAGCAGGCCGAAATGGTGGCCCATTTACGATGCAGATCTTTGACAGGCCGAAATTCGGACGGGCCGTAAATGCGTCGACCTAATACACGGGCCTTTAATGGGCCGAAACTTCGGTCGGGCTAGATTATCATCATTTTTATATGGGCCATTAATGGGCCCGATATGACGTTGGGACACATATGGCCCATGGTTTTACGTCTGGTGTTAACAGGCCAGAAATGATAATAGGCCGAAAGTGGCCAAATCTATAGTGGGCCTCTAATAGGCCGAATGTAAGACATGGCCGAATATGACCCAAATCATTCACGGTCGTTTATGAGCCGAAAGTTTTGATGGCCTATAAATGGGCCCAAATGAAGCCGGACCTTTAACAGGCTGGAAATACACCTGGCCGTAATTGGGCCCAATTACTTAGTGGACAGTTAACGGGCCAGAAGTGACCATGGATCGCGTTGATGACAAGTTTAGGACAGGCCGTTGACGGGCCAATTTTGACAGAGAATGTTGGGCCTTTAGCTGGGTCGGCCCATTATGGTCTCCAGAATCTTGTGGGCCTTTAGCTGGGCTGGCCCATTGTGGTCACAAAATCTTGTGGGCCTTTAGCTGGGCCAGCCCATTATGGTCTGCAAATTCGTGTGGGCCTTTATCTGGGCCGGCCCATTATGGTCCGCTAAATTTTGTGGGCCTTTAGCTGGGCCGGCCCATTATGGTCCACTAAATTTTGTGGGCCTTTAGTTGGGACAACCCATTATGGCCCGCTAAATCTTATGGGCCTTCGATTGGGCCAGCTCATTTAAACATTGTGGGCCACTTTTGGGCCGGTCCATGTGTCAACATATCATAGGCCCATCTCGACCGTTGGATGAGTGACACCTGTGCCAACACGGAGCTGACGCGTGGATCCGTCAGCCAATGAGAATTTTACACGTGGAAAATCGGCATTGGTCGTGCCTGTTAACGAGTTATCGGATCCAAAATCCGACCCGATAGCTTAACGGTGTTCCGTTACGGTGGATGCCACGTGTTGGTCACCCTTGACGAAAGCACTTCTGTGACGCGCAATTTATCGTCATGGAAGTGGACACTTCGGTGATGATAATTTTGGCAATGTCATGGAACAGTTCTACGACAGCACAGGTATGACTATGTTGATTCTGTCATAAATTTGTCATGGATGTACATGCATGACAGAAAATGCGACCTACTGTGACAAACACGTATCATCACAGAAGTGTATTTTTTTTGTAGTGTAGGGGGTGGCTATTTATAGCCTAGGGAGCAGCCCGACATGATAAGACATAAATGCCCTTGGCTGATATGACTGTTAGGTGGTAGGATATTTTGGGACAGCTAGCGCGCGGCACAACAACGGTCGGATTTGAGGTTCGAATTCCTAAGGGCTATCATGTTCCTGATCGTGTAGGCAATTTGCACTGGCGAATTCCTAACTCCTCAGTCAAAACAAATTCCTCAGAGACCAGAAGATCTTCATCTCTGTCACTGAAGAAATTGACTGAACTGATATGAGATTTCCAATGGCTTCATTCGAAGGATTGGGTAGATGTAGGATTTTGAGATGAGCATCACATGGAAATCAGTTTCCTTAGTATTACCTTGACCCCCTTTAATAGTATGGTGTTTCCTATGACTCAAGAACGAGAAAATGAAACTACGAAAACAAAAGTCTTCACGCTTCAGATTCCTCACATGAATATCCAAGTCTTCACAATAATTTCTTCACTTTCAAAGTCTTCAGGAGAACCAAAGTCTTCAGACGAAGAAATTCATTTTTAGGGGTCAACTTTCACTGTAAATACCAAACTCCTCATTGACTTATAGAGCATTTTTACACTCACAAACACATTAATCCCTTAACCTATAAGTCTTCAATACACCAAAATCACTAAGGGGCACTAGATGCACTTACAATGGACAAAGGGAATTACGTATGTTGTCATAACGGTTCGACCGATAAAGATCTTAGTAGTATATGTAGGAGCCAATATGGGCATCCAAGTTCTGCTATTGGTTATTGACCGGAGAGGTGTCTCGGTCATGTCTACATAGTTCTTGAACCCGTAGTTTCCTCACGCTTAATGTTTGTTGATGATATAGTGTAATATGAGTCATGTGATTTGCTAAGTGAATGTTGTTCGAAGTCTTGGATGAGATCACAGACATGATGAGGAGTCTCGAAATGGTCAATAGGTAAAGATTGATATATAGGATGATGGTATTCAGACACCGGAAGTGTTTCAGAGGGTACCAGGTATTTATCGGGTCACTGGAAAGGAGTTTCGGACACCCCCGGCAAAAGCTATGGGCCCTATGGGCCAAGAGAGGGAACACACCACCAGCACACAAGGAAAGAGGGGAGGGAAAGGAAAGTGCAGAGTAGGACTCCCCCTTCTTCCCTCCCCCCTCTCTTTCCTACCCCTTTGGTCATACAAGGAAAGGGGGGAGCAGGAGGGAAGGGGCCCTAGGGCTGGCAGCCAGCCCCTTGGGGTGCGCCCTGGTTCCCCTAAGACGCCTCCTTCCCCCTCCCACCAATATATATGTGGGGAGGGGGCTCCACACAAGTACACACCATTGTCTTAGCCGTGTGCGGCGCCCCCATCCACCGTTTACTCCCTCGGCATTTTCGTAGTGCTTAGGCAAAGCCCTACGGAGATCACTTCACCATCACCATCACCACGCCGTCGTGCTGTCGGAACTCATCCACTACCTTGCCGTCTTGCTGGATCAAGAAGGCGCGGACGTCACCGAGCTGAACGTGTGCTGAACACGGAGGTGACGTACGTTTAGTACTCGATCGGTTGTTTCGCGAAGAAAGTTTGACTAAATCAACCGTGTTGTGAAACGCTTCTGCTTATGGCCTACGAGGGTACGTAGACACACTCTTCCCCCTTGTTGCTATGCATCTCCATGGACAGATCATTGCTTGTGCATAGTTTTTTGTTTGTTTTCCATGCAAAGTTTCCCAACAGTGACATCAGAGCCAGGTCTATGCGTAGGTGATATGCACGAGTAGAACACAAAGAGTTGTGGGCATTGATCGTCACTGCTTACCACCAATGTCTTATTTTGATTCGGCGGTATTGTAAGATGAAGCGGCACGGACCAACCTTACATGTCCATGTACATGAGACCGGTTCCATTGACAGACATGCAACTAGTTTTGCATAAAGGTGGTTGGCGGGTGTCTGTTTCTCCTAATTTAGTTGAATCAAATTTGACTATGGACGGTCCTTGAAGAAGGTTAAAACAGCAAACTTGATAAATCACTGTTGTGGTTTTGCCGTAGGTAAGAACGGTTCTTTCTAGAAGCACGTAGCAGCCATGTAAAAACTTGCAACAACAAAGTAGAGGACGTCTAACTTGTTTTTGCAGGGCATGTTGTGATGTGATATGGTCAAGACATGATGTGATATGTTGTTGTTTGAGATGATCATGTTTAGTAAGTTACCAACAACCAACAGGAGCCTGATGGTTGTCTCTTTATTGTATGAAATGCAAACACCATGTAATTGCTTTACTTTATCACTATGCATTAGCAATAGTTGTAGAAGCAATAGTTGTCAAGATGACCATGACGCAATGATGGAGATCAAGGTGTCGAGCCAGTGACAATTGAGATCATGCCGTTGCTTTGGAGATGGAGATCCAAAGCACAAGATGATGATGGCCATATCATCTCACATATTTTGATTGCATGTGATGTTTATCTTTTATGCATCTTATTTTGCTTAGAACAACGATAGCATTATAAGATGATACCTTCACTAAATTTCAAGATAAAAAGTGTTCTCCCCGAGTATGCACCATTGCTAAAGTTCGTCGTTTCGAAGCACCACGTGATAATCGGGTGTGATAGACTCTACATTCACATACAACTGTTGTAAGATAGTATTGCACATGTAGATTACTTGGGTTAAACTTGACGATCCTAGGATGTACAGACATGGTCTCAGAACACTAGAGACCAAAAGGTCGTACGTGAGTCATATAGTAGATATGATCAACATACATATATTCACCATTGATGACTACCCCATCTCACGTCATGATCAGACATGGGTTAGTTGATTTGGATCATGTATCACTTAGATAACTTGAGGGATGTTTATTTAAGTGGGAGTTAATAAGTAATTTGATTAATTGAACTTAATTTATCATGAACTTAGTCCTGATAGTATCTGAATATCTATGTTGTAGATCAATGGCCTGTGCTACCGTTCCCCTGAATTTTAATGTGTTCCTAGAGAAAGCTAAGTTGAAAGATGATGGTAGCAACTACACGGTCTGAGTCCGTAACTTGAGGATTATCCTCATCGCTGCACAGAAGAATTACGTCCTTGTTGCACCGCTAGGTGACAGGCCTGCTTTAGGAGCTGATGCAGATGTTATGAACATCTGGCAAGCTCAATCTGATGACTACTCTATAGTTTAGTGTGCCATGCTTTACGGCTTAGAACAGGGACTTCAAAGACATTTTGAACATCATGGAGCATATGAGATGTTCCAAGAGTTGAAATTAATATTTCATGCAAATGACCGGGTTGGGAGATATGAAGTCTCCAACAAGTTCTATAGCTGCAAGATGGAGGAGAACAGTTCTGTCAGTGAACACATACTCAAAATGTCTGGTATTATAATCACTTGAATCAGCTGGGAGTTGATCTTCTAGTTGATAGTGTTATTGACAGAGTTCTTCAATCACTGCAACAAGCTATAATATGCAAGGGATGAATAAAACGATTCCGGAGCTCTTCGCAATGCTTAAAGTTGCGGAGGTAGAAATCAAGAAGGAGCATCAAGTGTTGATGGTTAACAAGACCACTAGTTTCAAGAAAAAGGGCAAAGGAAGGAAAAGAAACTTCAATAAGAATGTCAAGCAAGTTGTCAGTCCCATGAAGAAGCCCAAAGCTAGACCTAAGCCTGAAACTCGGTGCTTCTACTACAAAGGGAGTGGTCACTGGAAGCGGAACTACCCCAAATATTTGGCGGATAAGAAGGATGGCAAAGTAAACAAAGGTATATTTGATATACATGTAATTGATGTGTTCCTTACTAATGCTCGTAGTAGCGCCAGGGTATTTGATACTGATTCGGTTGCTTATATTTGTAACTCGAAGCATGAGCTGCGGAATAAACAAAGATTGGCTAAGGACGAGGTGACAATGTGCATCGGGAATGGTTCCAAGGTCAATGTGATCGCTGTCGGCATGCTACCTCTACATCTACCTTTGGGGTTCAGACCTCAATAATTGTTATTTGGTGCCCACGTTGAGCATGAAAATTATATATGGATCTTGTTTATTGCGAGACGGTTATTCATTTAAGTCAGAGAATAATGGTTGTTCTATTTATATGAATAATATCTTTTATGGTCATGCACCCTTGAGGAGTGGTCTATTCTTGTTGAATCTCGATTGTAGTGATACACATATTCATAATAATGATGCCAAAAGATGCAAAGTTGATAATGATAGTGCAACATATTTGTGGCACTGCCGTTTAGGTCATATTGGTCCTCCTACAAAGACGCATCCACCGCCCCCATCGTACCATTACAAAAAAAATACACTTCCGTGATGATACGTGTTTGTCAAAGTAGGTCATGTTTTTTGTCATGCATGTACATCCATGACGATTTTATGACAGAATCAAGATAGTCATACCTGTGTTGTCGTAGAAGTGTTCCATGATGATAAATCGCGCGTCAGAGAAGTGCTTTCGACAAGGGTGACCGACATGTGGCATCCACCGTAACGGGTCGCCGTTAAGCTATCGGGTTCCAGTTTGGATCCGATAACCTATTAACAGCCCGGACCAATGGGGATTTTCCACGTGTAAAATTCTCAATGGCCAGAGGAACCACGTGACGGCTTACCTTTGGGACAGATGGCATCTATTCATTGGACCGAAGGCGCCTATGATACATAGACACGTGGCACGACCCAACAGAGGGACATTCCAGTGAAAAGGCCGGCCCATTTGACTTGGTCAAAAGGTAGCGAGTCGGCCCACAGAAATCATGTTAACGACCTGTTCGCATATAGCCCATTTACAACCCGCTAACTCACGGCCCGTTATGGCCTACCGGAATTTGGTCCAGTAGCGTCATCTGCGCCGTCCAATATGATTCCAGCCTGTTGTAACTTTTGGCCCATGTATGGACCATGACACCTTTCGGCCCGTAGGAGGCCCTTTGTAACTCTGGGCCCGTCAAAGGTCCAAGATGAAACTGGCCCATAATGAACTATGTATCGCTTTATACCCATTAACGGCAAGATGAAACTGGTCCAAGATGAAACTGGCCCGTTACCAGCCCACGCTAACTTTCGGCCTTCTAAGGGCCCATTTATTCTTGGGATCATTCCCGAGTTCGATTACATATGGCCCGTTACTGGCCTGTTCCGCTTGTGGGCCAAATTCAGCCCGTGGTTATAGCCGGCCTGTTTGTGGCCCGTTAACCCGTTAGGCTATTTTCATAGCGTCATCAAATATGGCCTATTAACGGCCCATGATGGTCGGCCATAAAACAAACAATTTCCACTCTAGCTCGTTTACGGCCCATTTTGCGAACCATTATTGGCCCATGAGTTGTATGACCCATTTTTGGCGAAATGATTATACGACCCATAGAAGACCCATAGATTAGATGGCCCGTAAAAGGCCCATGCACCCTATAGCCCGTAGAAGGCCCATGGATCCTACGGCCCATAGAAAGCCCATGGATCCTACGACCCATAGAAGGCCCATGGATCCTACGACCCATAGAAGGCCCATGGATTATACAGCCCATGGAGGGCCATGGTCACTACAAAAGGTAGCAGGACCATGGTTACAACAGTCCGTGTGTTGCCATGGTTATTGTGGCCTAGTTATAAAAATAGGTTACTGTGGCCACTAGAAAAACGCGGAAAAAAACTGCAGTGACTACAAGCAAACAACTAAACAAGACAATAAGTAAATAAATAAGCAAGCAACTAATGCTAGGCTATTATGGCTATTACGCATATTACATCCGCTGGGCATCAAAGTTCGCCACCAGTGCAAATATAGGGAACAAAGCAGCATATTACATACACTGGTCATCTAAATTGGCCAGCAGTGCAAATAAACACGGCAACAAAACAAGTCCATAACTGAAACAACTTCAGAAGATCTCAAGAAACATTATCCTGGGTATCCACCATTCTGGCAAAAAGTTTAGAAAGCTTATTAGCTTTGTCCTATTTGGCACTAAAATCCTACAATGCTTGCCGTTGCACCAAAAAGTATGCATCTGAATGCTCCAGGGACTTCCACAATCCTTCGACTTCTTGTCGCAGCATAGCTGATCGATGTCTTTCAGCTTGTAGTTGAGACTCAAGAAACAGAATGATTTAGACAATGAGTTTGAATAACTTGTGCTAGCGGTAGTGGCGAGTAACTAAAGCACTAAACCAAGACAAGACTTTTGGGTTGTCTCACTGTCTTCAAGATAGTTTTCCTTAGCTATTTTATCAGCTTTGTTGGAGACCAACAAGGATGTCTCGCTATCCTAAACCTTATCTGCATTACTTATTTTACCATTGCTTAATAAGGCACTCTTCCCCAATATTCTGTCAACATTCTAAAAGAAGAAATGAGCAGACACATAACAAATTTAGCATGTAGTAGTATATGAAACTCATTTCAGTGAACCAGTTCATTAGTAAGGTGGACAGGATTAAACTACCAAGTCTTCTATTGCCAAGTAGTACATAATAAAAGCATCAAACAAACACACACACACACACACACACACACACATATATATATATATATATGTATATATATATATATATATATATATACATCTGGGCTATTCTGTTACGAATAACAGAATATTATTCTGTTACCCTTTCTGTACTGACGTAGTTCACAGGTTGGACTAACGTGTTTTTCAACAAGAACTGATGTTCCTGCGTGCACGACGGATAGAAACAGGGGATACAACATGGAGCTTCCGGCCGTTCTCCAGCGCCATTCGTTGCTAGAGGAGACACGTAAGGGGTTCCGCACGTGCGCGCGCTCAGCTGGATGTGTTTTGCGATCTGTAGTCACCGGAGGTGACGGCGTGGGCATTTTGGCGGTGGACCTGTTTTTTGGCATCAGTGTTTACTGTGGTGTTCGCGGGCCTCAAATTATGTTGTGTTTGTCGTTTTTGATGTGAGAATTATCGATATGTTATGGTTTTTTGAGATTATTTTCATCTGTAATTCACGATTACAAGTTTTGGTGTTCTTGGTCGTTTTCGACGCCCGCCATGGAATTCTGTTCTTCTTTTTCTGTTCTTCTGTTTTTGTTCCTTTTTACTTTCGAATTGGTGTTGCAGGGAGAGATATAAGGATTGTATGAAAAGATTTGCGTTGTTAATTTTACTTTTTTGAGTTGTTTCTACCTCTGATTCCCATGTTATTTTGTCATTAGCGGAGGTCGTGTATGGCGGCTGACTGTAAGCTGCGATTTCTTGTAATCTGGTCAAAGTACGTAATTAATTTGTGTGTTTTTTAGTGTTGTTTTTGAATTGCTGTCGTATGTGTAGTTTGACTGCTGCGTGTCAAATTTTTATTACTGTGTGTTGACATTGGAGCGGCACTGATGGCTCTGCACTTTGATTATAAAGCCTAAACCCTCTATCAGTTTCATTCTACAAGCTGCAACCAAAGAAAAGGGGGGATGGATCCTGAGCTGGGAGAGATCACAGAGGAGGAGGGGGACACCATAGATGTGAGGGCTGCAGTAGCTGAGCAGAGGAGGAGGAGGCGCAGGCGCAGGCAGATGGCGCGACGTGCTGCCGAGGAGGAACTAGAGGCAGAGTTCAATAGACGACTTGCGCGTGGTGATGGATTCTTGCAACTCCAATGAATTGGAGCTTTTCCCAGAGGGCAGGGGAAGGAACCATATCCAGATCATTAGTTGGGCTAGGGCGAGAGCAGCCACGGCTCCACATCCATCCACTAGGGCAAAATGGCGTCATTTCTTTGATCGTTATGACTGAAGTAGTGAACATTATGTTTTTAAGATTTTTGTTGTGGAGGGGCAGATGTTCGAATGTCTAAATGAATTCAACTTGTTTTTGTTTTTTGAATGTGTTGTTTTGTCTGCATATGTTCGACATGTGCACCTTTGAACTGCTTGTTTTTCTGAAGTTGAACTGATTTATGGTCAAATGTTGCATGGCTTGTGTAATAACTATTTCCTACCAGCTGGCTGGCCATCTTCCTATTTATTATTTTTATAATCTGTGAGTGTCCCTGACAATAAATGCTATCCATCTATGTGTGGTGTGTGGACAAGTCTTCCCCCTCCCTTTTCTTCCTTCTTCCAGAATCAGATCTAGGTTCCTCTCTCTTCTCTTCGTCGTTTTTTTCTCTGTTCCTGTGTGTTCCATGGAGGATTGTTCATGCGGATGCCTGACAAAGATGGCGCGCATAGCTGACGGCTGTGTGTACGAGACTGGTTTGGAGCTCACTCAGACTCAACGGCATGGGCAACTTTCTTGTTTGCTGTACATCAACCATGGGTTTCGTACACCCTATGTTTCTCGCCTGATGGATGGTGACTTGAAGGAATCATGGGTATGTGTTTCTATTCATTTTGGTTCCTACGTTCTTGATGGTTTCTATTCGAATCCCATGGACTGGATCTGCAGTTTTGTCTAAGGAATAGGTTGTCTATAATTTTTTAATTTGGTTTTGTGAGATTTTAACAGTAGGGATTTCTGTGTGTATTTGTTCATTACTTAACAGTATTTTAACCATTTTTTTGTATAATCCCTGATCTGTTTATGAATAGATGTTTTTACTGTAGGTGTATTGATTTGTATATTTCTTCAGTTTAGTCAGTTCACATGTCTAGTTAGTTTTGTGTTATTGTTTTGGTTCAGATTTTTTCCATTTTAGTTTGTTATGCAAATTGTTCCTATATCTGTGTAAAAATTCAGTTATGTCAGGTGTTGATTTTGTTTTGTCCTCCCATGCCCATTTGCAGAAAATGTCATCTAGGATCCGGATTGTTGCTCCTAGGTCCGGTGTTCTGAGGATGGAGACTTTAGACAAGAATGGGTATCAGTTGATGGATGTTGCCTACCACATCGACTTTGATGGTTGCATCAACCTAACTACTGGGTGGAAGGAGTTTGTTGCTGAGTCTGGATTTGAGGATGGTGATGTGGTTATGGTTATGTTCTCGAGAGAAGAGGACTCTATGACGTTCAGAATCTATGTGTTATAGGTTTAAATGTGGCAAATGACGCCGGTTTGTGAGATTTGTGTGTGGTTGATTATGTTGCAGTATTTTTTCTTTTTAAAACATTTGCATGTGAGATGGTTGAATTGTATGGTATTATCATGATGGTATGGAAATAGTTATGTAATGTTATTCCTATTGTTCTGCTCAAGTATAACTATTTTTTTATACATTGTTTATATTAGTTATGGAACAATTTCTATAGTTGAACTGATGGGCATCCTTTATTTTGACCGATATATTTTTCATGTTCATAACTCGCAGACGGTGCTATATGCTGATGAGTTTTTTAGAACCGCTTTTTTGTTATTTGAGTTTTGCTGAACTTACATCCTTTTAATGATAGTACTGATCTATTTTAGGTTGTCAATTACCGATCAAATTTGTTTGTTGTATAATATTTTTTTCCTTTCTTTTTTCCATGAATTTTGGAGCACGTTTTTTCCTTTTTTTATAGATGAACAATGATAGTTTTGGTATTTTATAAAATAAAAAAAAATTAATCTTCACTGCACAATACTTATTTTTATTTTGTACTTGAACCTTATGAATTGTAGTAGTTGATTTTTTTTGTAAATTCGTTCCTGAAATTTTTATTTACAGTCTTATATTTTTTTTAGTTCTTACCGTTAAGATGTGTTTGAAGTTTTTACAATATTTTTGTTTATTAACTGGGTTTTTTTAAAAATTATCTTCATTTTTCATTTTTTGTCATGCGTGATCTACTGGATTTTTGTTATGGGGCGAAGTACTTTGTTGGGCCATCGGCCTGGGTCATTGTATTCGGCCCGAATAGTTTCTCTCACGCGGCTGTGGAGCACGGCGTGCGTGTGCACTCTGGGTTTAGTCCCACCTCGCTAGTCGAGGGGGCTCCGGTCCTGTTTATAAGCGCAGCCGACGCTCACCAGTCAAACTCCTATGAACACTTACCAGAGTGGTTATACACGGCGCTCGCTATCTCTCTCTCTCGACCTGTGGGCCCTGGACGGCAGGCCCATGCGGGTGTGGGCCTGCTCCTGTCCTTGGGTGGTCAATTTTTTTTGTTTGTTTTTTATCTAGTACTTGACTACACTAGTAACTTGGACTGGTACTTTTTTGTCATTGGGCGGTCAATTTTTTATATTTGGTTGTTTTGGGGATCTAGTACTTGACTATACCAGTAACTTGGACTGGTACTTTTTTGTCCTTGGGCTATCATTTTTTTTCTTTTTCTTTTTCTTTTTTGTTTGTTTTTATATAGTACTGACGGTCGTGACTTGCCCACGCACCGCACCGTACCGAGGGGCATAGTTGTACCGAACACATCTTCCTTGTATGGACTTCGCCCCATTATCTAGCTTAGGGTTGTGGGTGCGTGGGGGGGGGGGACAGAATAACCGCACTGCACCTGTCAAACGAGCGCACTGCCACGTTAGCGCGAGGCCGAGCCAGGAACGAGCCGTAGCAGGCGACGACGCGGCGTGCCGCGGCGTCGCATGCGGAGGCGAGTCCGTAACATGACTTGCCCCATTATCTATCTTAGGGGTGTGGGTGCGTGGGGGGGGGGGGGGACATGACTTGCGCCCGCCCCGCACCGTACCGAGGGGCATAGTTGTACTAACACATCTTCCTTGTATGGACTTTGCCCCGTTATCTATCTTAGGGGTGTGGGTGCGTGGGGGGGGGGGGGAACAAGACTTGCCCCCGCACCGCACCGTACCGAGGGGCATAGTTGTACTGACACATCTTCCTTGTATGGACTTTGCCCCATTATCTATCTTAGGGGTGTGGGTGCGTGGGGGGGGAACAGAATAACTGCACTGCGCTTGTCAAACGAGTGCACTGCCGCGTTAGCGCGAGGCCGAACCGGGGGGGGAGGAGGGGGGTCGGGGCCCCCCTCCCCCATCCCGGCGAGATCGAGCCAGGAACGAGCCGTAGCAGGCGACGATGCGGCGTCGCATGCGGAGGCGAGTCCGTAACATGACTTGCCCCCATTATCTTATCTTTATTTTTTAGGGGAAAAACCAGCATTGTTATTAATTATTTTGTCATTTGTACCTTTTTGATAATTTTTTTATGTACTATTGTGAGTTATTTATGTACTTTAGCTGTTTGTTTTCTCGATCTATATTATTTTTTTATTTTGTGTTTGATTATTTGTATTATCTTTTATAACTAGCCAGATATAGTGGGCTTTGCCACGGTTGTGGGCCTTAGTCGTCCATTTTCTCCCACTCATCTTTTAACCCTCCCACTCACCTTTTAACCTCCAATCTTCCCCATTCCGCTCCTCCCCCGTCCCCAAATCGGTTCCGTCTTTGTTCCCCTCTTCTTCTTTTCTCGGAGGGGGAGTTGCTACTCCTGTTTCGCCGCGGGAGCTCGGCCGGAGGGTTCAACCCCAGGGGGTGGAGCTTCGGGTGCTCTGTTTTGTTCCTTTTTTGCTCTGCCATTGACTTTGCTTGCGTCCTCTCATGTTCAGATTTTCTCTCTATTTCTAATCTGTTGCTCTCTTTGGTGTCCCAGGCTACAGTTGCTACGGTTCCTTTGCTGTTGAACGAGCGTTTGGCGGCAGTGATACTGGATTGCGTGGCGGATTTTGTGTTAGGTGGTAAGAGTTTTGCTTTTTGTATGGCATGCTTCGTTTCTGAAATAGTTCAAATCCCTAATTTTTGTTCATGTGTCTTGCAGATCTGGTTCGACAGATTTTAGGACTGTAGATTTCAATGGGTACATCGTCCAGTCCGGACAAATTGAATGCATGTGATTTCCCCTATTTTTTGGATGATGTTTTAACAGATCTGGTTTTTAGGGTGTATAGTTGTTGCCGTATCGACTTTATAACTTGTATGTATTTTGATATGTGTTAATTTTGTCCTGGATTGTATGGTGCGTATGGTTTTGGCAGTTGATGCAACCTGCAGACAGTTTGTAGTACTTATCACCATGTGTATTTTGAACTGCTGTCCTCGCATTTGAATAGGTTGTAGTAGTCAGTGAAGAACTAGTATGGTGTTGAAAGAGTTGTGTTTTCTGAAGTTTTGTTCTGCAAGTGGTGGGTTCATATTTCGTTTTATTAGGGTGAACTTGTACTGTTCACATAGTTGAACAGACTGATTGTTTTTGTGCTTTTTTGCTAATTATGATGTTGTTGCAGATGTTGGAGTGCCGGTGCCTCCTGATTCTGAGAAATCAAAACGCTTTCAAGATCTTGTGAATGTTATTTTTGAGACACCAAATCCTTTAGAAGAACTTGCGAATGTTGCTGGTGTTTCCCTTATATTTGCTCTTTTTTTATCAGCCTTTAATACATATATATGCTTAGTTTCATTAGTTGTTCCTTTTTGTTTGTGTCTGATGCTATGCATTTTATTTATTTTTGTGTCTGCAATGTTAATTGTGTTTTAATTTTTTATGTGTGTGGTTATGTTATTGGTGTATGCAGTTAATGACAGCCATGGTGTTCCAGAGGACATTGCTGATGTTGTTAAAGATATTAATGATGGGATGTATTCACTTAACGTTGATGATGGTGATGGCAGCTTGCAGTTGTCTGTTACTCAGTCTCAAAGTGTTGATGGCACTGAGCCTGTTACCCAAGCTGAGGATGTTCCTATGCAGTTACAGCTCGAGGATGAAAGGATAAGAAAGAAGGAAGAAGTATGAATTCCAGAAGATGAAGGAATTGGAACGGCGTCAAAAGGCTGCCTGTGTGCCAAAAAGTGATGTTGATGTTGCTCAAGCTCCTAAATGTGTAGGTGATGAAGGTGGTGACGCGGGTTTTTCAACTGTTCATGCCGGATCTCATGGAAGTGACATGCATGTGAAGACAAACTTGATGCAAACTCGGTTGGCGCAAGTGTTTGATCGTGATGGAGTTAAGGAGAAGAAAGTTGTTTTGAAGAGGAAGATGTCAGATCGAAATGCTGATGGCACACATAGGCGTAGCCCACGTGTGAAAGCTGGTCCCCAACCTGGTAGTAGCAAAGGTGATGCGGATAGTGTTGCTGTGAAAATTGGTCCAAACAAACTTGGTGGCTCCGTTGTTCGTTGTAGTCCACGAGGTTTGACAAATAAGAGCCTTCTTCGTCTCCTCTTCAAGAGCGGTCTTTGTTGAAAGAAAATAAGAAGCGTAAAGTTCATCCTGCAAAGGTGAACAAAGGTGGGAAGAAGCGTGCTCGTGTTGAAGCTGAAGATGCTGCATCTGAAGAAGATGATATTGAAGTTGATTCAGAATATGAATTTGCAGTGGTATGTGTTTTGTACTGCATGTGACTTGCTAGTTGTACTCGCAATGATTTTAATTTGTGTTTGTGCTGGTATGCTGGCCAGGTGAGGCTGGTCATTGTTTTCATCAATCGAGGGGTGGTACTAATGTTGTTTTAATAGTTGAACTTGTGTAATCTCTTTTTTTACTAACATTCATATGCTTGTTTTGTTTTCTATATTCATTGTTTGCAGTGGTATGTGTTTTGTACTGCATGTGACCTACTAGTCGTACTTGCAATGATTTAATTGTGTTTGGGCTGGTATTGCGGCCAGGTGAGGCTGATTATTGTTTGCATCAATTGAGGGGGTGGTACTGATGTTGTTTTAATAGTTGAACTTGTGCAATCTTTTTTTCCTTTTTAATTGCATTCATTTGCTTGTTTTGTTTTCTATATTCATTTTTTTAAGGTGTGGCTTTTTTGTTTTCATTTACAGCCTGTTAGCGTTATGAGTCCGGTCAAGCCGATGGGAGGCAATACTGGAAAAGTTGCCTTGGATGACGGTGACCAACAGAAATTGAACTTAACTGTGTGATGTTGTTTGAGAGAGGTTGAAGATTGCGCTAAATTGCTCGAGAGTCGGCACGTGGCTAGGGTTCATGCATCTGGTTTTGGTTCTATTTTCAAGTGGAGGGTGAAGTCTAACATTTCCCGTCCTCTGATGGGAGTTTTGTACCTGAGGATAGATTGTGATACAATGACTCTTGACATGGGTGAGGCTAATAAGAAGCTTCGGATCACTAGCGACTGTATACATCAATTATTTGGTTTCCCTCGTGGTGGTCGTTCTGCGCCAAGGCCATCAGAGGACGGATATGACGACGCTCTGATGAAGTTAAGATCGGAGGTTGACATTAGCAGGGACAAAGATATCAAGACAAAGGATTTGAGGAATAAGCTCAAGGTGCTCGTCAAGGATCCTAGCAAAGATGACCTTGCTCTGAAAGTGTTCTTCATGATTGTGTTTATGAAGATTGTGTTGCCTGGTTCTGCCCCGCGTGTTTCCAGAGAGGCAGCAATGTTTGAGGGTCTCGTCTTTGAGGACATGGCTAATATGGATTATTGCCAGTTGGTGGTTGATAAGCTTAGAAGGGTTGTTGCCAAGTACCAAAATGGTGATACCCTTGGGAAGGCAATCACAGGCTGTGCTATAGGGCCTGTACTAATGTACCTTGATTGCCTTATCCGTGGCAAGACCGCGGAGCCTGACATGCGAGTCCCCCGCATATGTTTCATGGATCCTGCCAAGCTTTCTGATCTGGTTGATGCAGATTTGATAAAAAAAAGGTAATGCAGATCCAAAGACTTGGGTGTTTGGGAAGCTTCCGGTGAGTTTTGTTTGGTTTGTGTCTTGCAGACCTTTTTTTAATTTAGGTATAGCTATTTTTTGCTGTAGTGGACATGTGTACTGTAGAGTTGTCTGTTCATATTTTGTATGGTTTAGGTATGGTTTTTTAGTATTGTTGTTTCTTGTGTGGTTGAACTGAATAACTTTGTTCAACTTGCCTGTTGGTAAATACTAACAAATTGGCAATGACAACTAAAGTTTATTAGTGGTGTTGATTTTAAATCTGTTAATATCATGATTTATTTTCCCCTATGTGTTGCATTGATTGATTAAATATTTTTCCCTTTTGTTTGTAGTGGAAAACTCAAGAGGAGGTTGTTTTTTCTGAGTGTATAAACGGCCAGTCCTGGAGATGCCGTTGTCTCAAGTTCCGAAGTTTTCATCTCTATCCGATGAGTTGAGGGATGGCCGTGGTGTTGAGGGTGCTGATTATGCCCCCCTGGCCCTAGTAATGCTAGTGCTTCACAGAGGCAGGGTTTTGGTATTGATGTTGCTGTTTCAGCGTTGGAGCACGCTGAGCATATCTTAAGTAATGTGTGTTCTGAGCTGCAAAAGGTCCCAACGACAGTCGAGCGTTTCAGCTGTATCAATGGTATCCTTCCTGAAGGTCATCAATTTAACGCTTAGGAAGCTGTTGACTACATTGAGATGGAGAGAATTTTAATCGGTGATATGCGTGATGGTGCTGCTAATCTAGTTCAGAGCTCGGTTCGTCTGTTGAACAACATGAAGTGTTTCAGAACTACGCAAAACTCTCGCTGCAAGCCATATGAAGAAAGTGCAAATTTTGTTATCAAGCAGTTTGAGCAGGTTGAGGCTGCTGCCACCCACAGCAGGGCTGGTGATGGTACCGAGGCTAATGTTTTTGATCACGAAACGAATGATGTTGGCTTTGAGCGCCCTGATGTTGATGTGAGTCAGTCCTCGGTGTTTGCAATTTTTACTTTGTTTGTCCTGCTGTCAGTGTTGTAGTTGAACTTCCTCATCTTCATCTATTTATTAGTAATTTTCTTTCATGCAGATTGATCAGGATGAGGCTGCTGGCACTGACAGCAGGGCCGATGATCGTACTAAGGCTAATGTTTCTGATCAGCATACAAACGATGTTGGCTTGCAGCACCCTGTTGTTGATGTGAGTCAGTCCTTGTTGTTTGTATGTTTTTACTATGTTGTTCTGCTGTCAGTATTGTAGTTGAACTTCCTGATCTACATATGTTTATTAATTTTTCTTTTCATGCAGGAGATCAGTCACAATGTTGAGGCTGATGTTGACCGTGGAGTTAATGATCCATCCACTGATAAGTGCAAGGTTATTTTTATTTTCATTGTGTTTATTTATATTCTCTTTAATTTTCATGTGCACCAATGTGTCTTCCTTGTTCATTTTTCTATCCCACAGCGTTTAGAGTTTGCAAGGGGGCAGCTACCTTTTTTTTACTGTTGTTTTAATTCCTTGTTTTTATTGTTGGTCATAATAGCATTGTTTTTTTGCCTCATTACATTTTGAATCAGGGTGCTATTGCTGGCGATGAACCTTGTTTGCCCGTTGGTGATGTTGCTTTGAATGTTAGCAGTGGCAAGTTTGATGATGTTGCATCGAATGCTTCCAAGGTTTATTTTTCTATGCACCTCTTGGTAGTTTATTTTTTATTGTTAGTTTTGTTCATATTATTCACTTTTTCTGAATTTTTATTTTCGTCAGATTTCTGATGTTGAACGTGGTGTTGTCCTTAGTGGCGGAGATGATGCTCGTGATGCTCCATTGAGTAGTGGGTGCAATGTTGGTACCAAATTTGCTGATGAGGATGCTGGTGCTGCCAGCATACTTGATTCCAAATCGCCTGGTGTTGGTATTGATGGGAATGAGAATGTTTTTGGTTGTGAAGATTTGCCGCTTGAGATTTTGCTGCCTGGAGGTCTTGGTTACGGTGATGCATTGCAAGATGCTTCTAGCGTGGACTAGGTTCCATCCGAGGATGATGATTTACTTCTGTCAATTTCTTCTGACCCCTTGACGCAGGAGGCGCTCTTGTCATCCCAGGATTTTCTTTGTACAGACCCTGAAAGCGCAGCAATATTGGTGTCCTCTCAAGATGTCCCATCGTCAAACCCTGAAACTCGAGGCATAATGGTCTCATCACAGGAACTACCATCGTCGTCAAACCCTGATAGTCCAGGTAAGCACTTGTACATGTTCTCTTGTACTTGTTGAACTTATTATTTTTCATCATTTTTCTGCAAGCAGAAAGTGATAATGTTGTTAAGGTTGATACATTTTTCTTCGCTGTTACGAGGTTGCGCACGAACCGTACTAAATGGTTAGTTTGGGATTTTGCCCGTAACATTTTTGTCTCTTTTTTTTCTCTCGTATGATTATAATTGTTGTTGCAGTAGTCTTAATTCATGTAATTTTTTGTGTTTTTCTAGTCACAAGCCGATGTTTCAAAATAAAGAATGTGATGCCAGTGTTGGTTCTATTGCTAAAGCGTTTGTCCCCACTAGCATGCTCAACTCAGACAGTGTTGATGTTGTTTTATATTCTCTACGTCAGAAGTACCGAGACACTGACAAGTTGATAGTTCCCAGATGGGTGACGGTCAGTATTTTGCTTTTTTGTAAATAGGATGATAACTTGTTTTGCCAATTTTCTAACTGTTGTTGTTCTTTTTGTACAACATACCAAGATCCGTGATGGAAATATTGATTCCAATGTGTTAAATTGGTTCACGAGATCAGGTGCTGATGGTTTCGACCAAGTAGGTGAACTTGGACTTTTTCTACTCATTAACTAGAACTGTCATGTTTTCTTTTCAGTTTAGGGAGGTGTGGGAATGAACTTGATTAGCCTGCTTTTACACCTGTACTTATGAATGATCCATGCTTTTTATTAAAGATGCACTTATTGTTGCAAGGAAACTGAACTGATATGATTGTTCCTCAATTTTGGGCAGTGGATATAATTTCATTATGATTATGTGATTTTTTGTTTGTACTTCTGAATTTTATTTCCATCTTTTATTTTATTGTTTGGAGGCTGAATTTTCATTTCATTATGTCTTTGGTAAATTCATTTTTCCTCTGTGATTTTTTTCCAGCTTCTTTTCCCTACATTTGATCCGCCGTCATTTGTGCCTACCATGAAGCCTAGCGAAGAATCTGGGCATTGGTGCTTGGTTGTTTTGAATTTAAGGTTCCGTCGTTTCGAGTGTCTTGATTCACTCCGTGATGAAACCTGGGGTGATGCACTTAGATTCTTAAGGAATATGACAGATAATATAAAGAAGCTTTGGAGGGAGTCCAGTGTAGACAGGGCCAAACCATTCTCACCGATGCATATTGATGGTTTCTCTTGTGAGTTTGTGCGGGTGCCTCAGCAGGAAAACACGTGAGTATCTGTTTTTTAATGATTTTTGCTGGGTTTTTTTGTTGCTGGGTGGATGTTGTTCCTGAATTTTTCTGATTTTGTGTTGTACCATTTTTTTGTTTGTTCGTTTGTTTTACAGGCATGATTGTGGATTCTTTATGCTACAAAACTGCAAGACCTATTATTGCCGGGAGGATGGTGTAATTGAAATGGTCGATTACAGCCATGAAGACATTCTGGACATTAGGAAGACTTTGTTGTACACCTGCGCAACTAGCGATGTGTTTGATGTTGACTTCAGGGGTTTATTTGGCATCGAACCCTGTACGTGTGCATGGACTTTTGTATTTTTTTTGCAGTTTGTACTTCTCTGTTTAGTACTGTCATGAAATATGTATTTGAACTTACGCTTTGTGTGGACTCCTTTTTTTTATCTTTTTTCAGGTGAGTGGTTGAATCTTGGTGAGCATGACTACAGGTTCTTTGGTAGCCAGTTCTCGAAGCTCGAGCGCGTAGCTATTGATCTTATCCAGGGGCGTTCTCCCGAAAAGACAAGATCTGGTGTTATGAAGGGGCGGTTGGGAGCTCTGAGAAGTTCTACGGCTGCTTGTGCAGAGAGCCCTACTACACCCAAGAATCCCATTGTCAAATTGATAGAGAGAGATGATGATGTGTTTGACAAGATTGCTGGCGTTGGAAGAGTCACGAGGAGTGCTGCTGCCAAAGGTTTATCTCCCCTTGCTGGAATAGTGGCTCGTAGAGCTGGTGGTGCTAGGAAAGATCCTTCTTTGGAATCTGGCAATGTTGTAAGCACGAAGCGTGCACCCAGAGCTCCTATAAAGTTTTGCTCCCCTGTGCAGCAGCTTCACCCTCATAAATTCCCTCACCTGGACAAGGCTCGCAGGTTGTATAAGTTGTTGCCTAGTGATGAATGGCGTGAGAAGTATGCCGAGTGAGTATCTCTCATTATTTTTCCTCCTCTTTTTCTTTTGTTGTTTGTAACTGCTAGGTAAATATGACCTTAACTGTTCCTTTTTATACAACTCGAACTGCTATGAATGCCTTATCTTGCTTCTCCTTCTTTTTGTTCTTGTGTGTGCTGCAGGAATACATTCTCAATGATACCCCAGCCAGATGGAAACGTAACTGACTTCACTGGGAATCGCATCTGGGAAGTTTTTTTACCTGGGCAAATGATGGAGGGCGATGTAATGGACTTCCTCATTGATGATTGGAAGCAAGATCCTGATAGAAATGTTGATTTCGCATCTGGGAAAAGGATATTGCTGAGTCCATATTTCATCTCGGTAATCAATCAGATCGGTTTCTTTCTATTGAACAAGACTGCCTATTTGTTTTTACGAGTTTCAATAATACTTTTGCTTGTTGATCCTTTACCGCTGTCTAATTTCTATTTTGGCTTTTTTGCAGGTTGTGCCTGACTGTTCATTTTACGAGGATGAAAATAACGTGTTTAATGTGGAGAGTGCAGCGAGAGATTTCAAGAGCTATGTTAAAGCTAATGAAGACTTGCTCAGCGCTGACCTTGTGAGATCTACTAGCTGATTTTTGGTTTTTATTTGTTTGTTGTGATGCTGGTTTTTATTTTGAATATCTAACATCTCTTTTTTGGTCATTTGTTTTTAGATCATGATGCCTCTATTCAAGCCTATGGTATTATCAAAGGATAGGAAAGTGAACCACTATTCCTTATATGTCATGAATCGGTACCGAAGTAGCGTTGACATCCTTGACTCTTTACCTTATCCGAAGAACCACCGTCCTTCAAAGAACACCTATCACAAAGACTGCGAGAAGATTGTGAGTGACATTTATTATCTGTACTGGATTAATATTTCTGCATCCTTGTTTCTGCTTTTTTTCTGAGACCTAAAACTGTGTGGGTTGTTTTGTTTTTTTACAGATTTCTAGAATGGTCAAAGTAATGAAGGCTGTGTATGGTGATGCTCAATACAATGCGAGCAAGCAGCCCAATTGGGAGCTGTTTGCAAAGAAACCAACGTTTGTCAAGGTTCCAGTTCAAGGGGAAAATGAATGTGGCCATTATACTCTGAAGTATGCGGGATGCTACGCTGGTGAAAAGATCGTTGAGAACATTCGAGATTATGACGTGGGTTCTTGTTGAGCTTTTCACTTTCTGTTTTTGGCTTATTGTGTATCCTTTTTTTATGTGTCATGATTTTTTATAATTTGTTTTATTGTTTTGCAGCCACGCATTGTTGATTGGAAAGCTGAGGATCTGTATAGAGTTGTGTTCAACCAGAATAGCCAGCTTGTGGTGACGGAGCTTCCCAAGGAGGTTCAGGCTTTGGCTCCTGATGCATAGGAGAAATGGTCATCATTTGCATAGTGCATGGGGTAGTTGTGTGATAAATCTCTTGAAAACATTGTAGGCTCTATTTGTAGTGTTTGATGTCTTGTCAAGTACTATGTAATAACTAGTATATTTTGTGTTGTGTTTAAGTGTGGCACAATGTTTAACAAACTTTTTTTCCATGATGATTGTGTGGTTGAATAGCTGTTTCAATTGTGTATGTTTCATCGGGAATTCGTTTTGGTTTAGTTTTATTTTTTGTACTGAAGACTTATATACTAGTTGAGCTGAAAACACCTGTTTTTTCAAGTGTATTTATGAGTTGTTGCTGAGAAAGTGAGATTTATTTTATTTTTATCTGATTCCAACCTAAGTTGGACCTTTATAGCTTCTGTACTCTCATTTTCTTGTACTTACGATATAGTTCTGTTAGTACTGATTTGTAATCTCATTCAGCGTAAGGCTTTTAAAATTTGGTGCCAATTTTTTGTCTGAACTTATACAACTTTAGTAGTTGAACTTCATAGTTCAAGTTAAAGCACTGGTTTAAATTAGCTACGTTTAAGAGATAGCCCTATTAAGTTCAAAACTACTTCTTTCTCAAGGTATTAATTGGTATCATCATAGCACTTACCGAATAAACTAAGTTGTACTGAGATTTCAATTGTGCTAGTACTTTTGATTAATTATTTACTTTTTGTGTTGTTTGAGGCTAGTACGTCTTTCTGTTGTGTTTCTTGTGATTTTTCTCCTTTGTCGAACTTATATCTCTTTGATTTAGTTTTTGGCCTTCTTTTTTCCCAGGTTGTGGTCCTTCTCCAGGCATTGTTTGGTATAATCCAAGCACTTGCCGTATAGTCTTAGTTGTACTGAGATTTTAGTTGTATTATTACTATTATTCTTAGTGTGTCACTGTTTTAGGGAATGCGAGCTGAAGCTTCCCGTTCCTTTTTATATTTTGTAGAATGAATGTACTGTGTGTTCAAGTGTACCAGAACTTTCAGTTCTAGCATGCTAGTGACCAGGAAATACATACTGATGGTTCTTTGCTTTTCCTGTTGCAGTACTTAGTGAATTTCTAACTTCTATTAGCACGATGCTTTTAGTACTGAATGTTGTCCTTGGCCGAAACTTAGTTTTTTTAGTGTTCTTCTGAAACTAAAAACTTGTTTTTTAGTGTGATAGTACTACCGTTCATGCCTAAGCTGTACTGAGCGTCCGAGGCTACTATTTTCTTTTGTCCTTAGTTAGCCTGCCACTGTTTTTTTTGCGAAAATATTTATGTGTTATTTTTATTTCTCCATGACTAGTGCTGCGTGGCAGCCATCAAGTTTATACTTCAAGCTACTTCAACTTCAAATGATGGATCAACAAAATAGGAAGCTAGCAAACTTGTTGGATGACATAAGCAAACGATGTACTTGATAGACATAGGCAAACTTGTTCAAACCCTGACACACATAGCATAAGGTAGCTGGTTCAACAAAACGAAAGCAAACTACAAATCTGAAACAACAAGACTAAGGACAAACATATCATATGGTAGCTGGTTCAACATAATGAATGCAGACTTTCATGCATCTTCATCCATGAAGTTGCAGTGGTAGTAGGGATCAGCCTTCTGCTCTTTTGAAATATCCCAACCTGTCACGATGTTGTCGATTGTCTTCCATGACTTGTACGTTGCGTACGCATCTATTCATGCGTACGTGATGAGGTTGTCTGGCAGCGGGCTGGTCCCCCATAGTTTGTGGTCTTCCCTCTTCATCTTCTTCTTCATGCCTTCATAGAATGGGTGGATGACGCCGCCTGCAACATCGTCCAAGGAGTCATAGTATTTTTTGGTCTTTGGATCTTTCCACTTGCGCTGCATGTCGATGAAGTTGTTGGGGTTGATTTCCAAACCAGACTTTCCAAGCTTCCGCTTGCCACCTCCAATGCTGAAACCAACAAATGTGTACAATTTCTCCTCCTGCAGGAAGTCTTTGAGGCGCTTGGGCCTGCAAGGGGGGAGACACACATTTTCTAAAGATTAGTCTTCTTTTTGATTATTTAATTCTTCTGCTTTTTTTCCTTTTTACAAGTGATAATCCATGAGGTAGATGCTTATATACCATGCATGAATGTAGTTCAGATACTAGTACAAAAAGTCCTGAAATTAAATTCAACTACACCGTGTTATATTTTTTTCTATCTTCGTTGCTTCACCAAATGCTTCACCAAATTAGAGAATCATTTTACCAGAGTCAATGATTCATGCGCTGCTTGATTCAAGTTTAGTTTTCTTTTTTGTTGAATAAAAGACCTATAGCAGTGCTTGATACATCTTTGTGCATTAATTCTATATCAAGTTCAAAAATTAGTTTGAGAAACATGTGCATCAAGATATGGACCTATACCACTTCACCAAAGATCTTTTAATACATCAATTCTATAAACTATACTAGTACATCAAGATCAGAAACTATGCTAGTACATCAAGTTTTAGAAATTAGTTGGGTGCATAAAGTTCAGAATGCTATAATCTTTTTTTCAGATGCTAATCTGGTGAAACAATCCACTTTCACAGTTTCAGAAATGCATCTAACTTGAGAAACATGTAATCGCGCATCCACTTCATAGACTATAGTAGTTCATCTAGTTGGGAAACAAGTTTTAATTTTAATTTTTAGTGACTAGTACTGGTACAACAGATGAATGAACAATAGTATGGGTTACCATTTTGTGGCTGCTGCGATGTGGTACACCAAGCAGAGTTCCTCGACGCACAACTGCAGGACTGCCGCCATCTGTGGAGGTTTTTCCTCGTCGGTGTACTCCACATCAACTCCGATGAAACTCGGATACAAGCCGCCGCCCTTCATCCTCAGCCTGCTCATCATCTGGTCGGCCTTGTCCGGTTCGCTGGTGCAGACGATCTCTAGCATCTCCTTGCCGTGGAGCTCAACCCCTTTGAGCGTTCTGGTGTACTCGTGCTTCTTGCCGGGGACGTGAACATTGGCGAGGTTGCTGCTCTTGTTCGAAGTGTCGCCATGGTGACGTTTGGCGGACGGTTCCTCCGCCATCGCCTTGCTCCGGCGACTATGGGCTTGTGATAGAGAAGTTTTTGGTCTGTGTGCAGTGTAGATGGAAGCGGCAATGGTGGTTCTGTGAATGAGGCAGAGATGGAAGACAATGGGGGGTATTTTGCAGTGCGTCGACGATGGTGTGTTGGAGGCGGTTCATCGGGGACGCGGGTGTAGTGGTCGTGGTGGTCGCCGTTTTTGCAGTGCGTTGTGGCAACCACCCAGTGGGTGGCGCGGGTGGTGGCCTCGAAGAACTAACCGTCCAGGACAAATGTTTTTTTACTGCTGCACTGATTAGTCTTGTCAAGCTGTACTTACGATCTGCTAAATCCCACTTGCACGTCTTTGCGGTGGTGATGATGGCACTTTGCACTATTTAGGTGACGTATGGCTCTGCAATGTTTTTCCGTGAGGATGTTTAAGCATTGTTTTTCTATTGAAGTCTTTATACACTAGTTTATGTCAAAACATTTTTTCAGTGCCCTGGGAGTTGTTGCTCAAAAGTTGTACTTATTTTTATTTTCATCTGTACCAACCTATGTTAGGCCTTTATAGTTTTTGTATTCTCATTTTTAGTGCACTTATGTTTTAGCACTGTGTGAACTGAATTGTAATTTCATAGTGCGCACGGTTTTGAAATTGGATGTCACAGTGGTGCGAGCGGCCTGACTGATCCTGCTGTTTTAGTACTGATGTCGTATGTATGTTTTGAACTGATTTTTTTTATAACTTAGGCTGGGGGTGGGAGTTTGAGATTATTTTACCACCAGATCGTTTGTTGTGGTGTGGACAGATTTTATATAAATAAGAAATTTAGCAGAATTGACAAATAAATTCTATTTGAACTTTTTGAATTTTAGTAGTTGAACCTGTTAGATTTTATATAAATAGGAAATTTAGCATAATTGAAAAACACTATATGTTTGAACTTTTAGTGTTTTTAGTAGTTGAACTTGTCAGATTTTATATAAATAGGAAATTTAGCATAATTGACAAACATTATATGTTTTGTACTTTTAGATTTTTAGTAGTTGAACTTGTCAGTTTTTCTATAAATAAGAAATTTAGTATAATTGACAAACATTATATGCTTGAACTTTTTGAGCTTTAGTGGTTGAACTTGTCAGATTTTATATAAATAAGAATTTTACCATAATTGACAAACATTAAATGTTTTGAACTTTTTGAGTTTTAGTAGTTCAACTTGAAAGTAATATTTTAATTCGGTTTTTTAAATTATGTACATTTAACAGATAGGCTATTAAGTTCTGTTCTTTTTTAGAGGTTCATTGTTTTTGTATCATATTTTTTTCCTTTTTTCTTGTACAGGTTAATTGACAAATATTTTTCTTGTAGTTTATTTTTCTTTGTCCCGCCCTCTGGTTTGTATAGCTGGGCTTATTGTTGGGGTGTTTTGTTGACGATGTAGGCCATTGGGCCGTTTTCCGGCCCAGATAGCTCATCCGCGCGGCTGTGCAGTGCGTCCTGCGCGTGCTGTCACGCCCAATATGCGATCCTATCCAAAAGGAACTCGAAGGTCCCACCAAGGATAGACCCGCATATTGAAACGCTTTTGCAAGGTGGATATTATTACATCAACATTACATAATAGATGGAGATACATACATAAGGCATACAATGCCACATGAATACAACATCACACTACATAAGATCAACATCCGACTACGGATGAAACACAAACAGAAACTCAAACGACATCCACCCTGCTAGCCCAGGCTGCCGACCTGGAACCTATCCCCTGATCGAAGAAGCAGAAGAAGAACTCAACGCAAGCAAGCATCGCTCTCGCGTCAGGACCATCGCAAAACCTGTACCTGCAACTGTTGTTGTAGTAATCTGTGAGCCACGAGGACTCAGCAATCCCATTACCATGGGTATCAAGACTAGCAAAGCTTAAAGGGTAAGGAAAGGATAAGTGGTGAGGCTGCAGCAGCGACTAAGGATGAATGGTGGCTAACATACGCAAATAAGAGCGAGAAGAGAGCAAGCGGAACGGTCGTGAAGCTAGCAATGATCAAGAAGTGATCCTGAACTCCTACTTACATCAAACATAACCCAGAAACCGTGTTCACTTCCCGAACTCCGCCGAAAAGAGACCATCACGGCTACACACACAGTTGATGTGTTTTAATTCGGTTCTGGTGTCAAGTTATCTACAACCGGACATTAACAAATTCCCATCTGCCTATAACCGCGGGCACGACTTTCGAAAGATTATAACCTACAGGGGTGTCCCAACTTAGCCCATGATAAGCTCTCGCGATCAATGAAGGATATTCCTTCTCCCAGGAAGACCCGATCAGACTCGGAATCCCGGTTTACAAGACATTTCGACAATGGTAAAACAACCAGCAAGACCGCCCGATGCGCCGACAATCCCGATAGGAGCTGCACATATCTCGTTCTCAGGGTAACACCTGACGAGCAATCCGTACAACTAAAACCAGACCTCAAGTTTCCCTGAGGGGGCGCTGCAAAGGGCTCTAGTTCGGACCAACACTTAGACAAGCACTGGCCCGGGGGGGCTATAATAAAGATGACCCTCGAGAGAGCGACTCCCAAGGGAAAAGTAGGTGGTGGTGAGGCAAAAGGTAAAACCAATGTTGGGCCTTGCTGGAGGAGTTTTATTCAAAGCAAACTATCAAGGGGGTCCCATAAATCACCCGACCGTGTAAGGAACGCAAAATCCGGGAACATAACACCGGTATGATGGAAACTAGGGCGGCAAGAGTGGAACAAAACACCAGGCATAAGGCCGAGTCTTCCACCCTTTACCAAGTATATAGATGCATTAATAATATAAGAGATATTGTGATATCCCAACCAAAATCCTGTCCACCATGGAGAAATCTTCAACTTCACCTGCAACTAGCAACGCTATAAGAGGGCTAAGCAAAGCGGTAACATAGCCAAACAATGGTTTGCATAGGAAAGGTGTCAAAGGTTAGAGGTTCATGGCAATATGGGAGGCTTGATAAACAGGTGATAGGTAGCGCAACAAAGCGATAGAACGAAGCAACTAGCATAGCAATGATAGTAGTGAGATCCAGGATAGCGGTCATCTTGCTTGAAATCCCACTAGGAAGAAGAACGAGTCCATGAAGAAGACGAACGGATGAAGCCGAACCAAGTGTAGACGAACGAATCCTCACGATCGCAACGAAACAGGAACTATCAAGAAGAAACACACAACATAGTAAACACACCACACAAGAACAAGGCATGTAGCACAACAAGCATGATGCATGACAAAGCTACATGAAGCTACTCATGGCAAGAGATGATGCAAACCGGAGCAACACGACAAGGCTAGTTTAAATGAGGCCGGGAACAACATATAACAATTCCGGTAAGTCCTCATATGCATATTTCAAAATTGGTCCAGATCTGAATAAACCTTATGTTCAAGTTTTTAAACATCAAGTTAAGATGCACCAAGATGATCTACACGAGATTCTAGTCAAGTTACATATAAAGTTCATTAGATTTGGAGCTACGACCTAGAAGATATGAGCAAAACAAGTTAAACATGGCATTGATGCAAAATGCACCCAAACATCAAGCAAACACCTCAAAACAAGGATGCAACATGATAATATAAAACTACATGCAAAAACAAGCAAGTTTCATATGGAGCACACTCAAAACGGAGAAAAGGTTCAACACATGCACTCTATACAAGTTTAAAGGACAAGCTGTCCAAAACAGCAACTAGGCATATTGCAAGCATCAAAACAACATGCTACAGGACCTCAATAAGAAACAAAAGGCATGGGCAAGATGTACAGGTAAAGCATAACAAAACATGAACACTGAGTTATCTCCAGAAATCACTAGAACATGCTCAAACACACATGGTAAGATTGCAAATAATAACAGTTCAGACTTTGCAGAAAATAACATCAGGTTGCAATGTTTAGAGCTATCAAACAACATGTTACAGGAACTTATCATGGCAAACAAAGGCATGGCATGAATCTGCTAATTGCATAGAACAAAAGTCCTTTACTGACCATGAGCCAAAAAGGATCAGAAGATATGATGACACCCATGTAAACATAGCAAGTTATAATACAGATTCATACATGGCAGGAACAGAATTATGAAGGCATGTAGATGAGCTTGCGCAAATCAGCACAGAGCAAAACATGGCATGGTAAGGCAACCAACAGTAAGAAGACATGTTTATGAAGCTAACAAAGGCAAGAACAAGTTCATAGCATGCAAGGATCAACTAGAACAACCTTGGCAAAATTGAATAACATGTAAACAATCTGCCAGGAAACATTTTGGAGCAAAAGTAGAGCACAAAAATGACATGCTAGACTACTCCATAATTGCAACCAGGGGCATGAATGGATAGAGAACAACCATATGTTCAAAACATCCTTACTGAAGTATCTCAAAATATGCATGGATCTCTCTGTAGCAACATGTTTACATGGCATCAAAATAACAGCAGAACAAGGACTAAAATCAGCAACATCACGATGCCTAGTTTGCATGCTTGTGCTAGTCACCACATTGATCACAAAAATACATGGTAAGCACCTCCGTAAAGAAGACATAGCATAGATCAAAACACATGTAGACATAAACCTCATAGGATGCACACATCAATCATGGCAAAATGACAAATGAGCATGTTCTGTTAAGAAACAGGAACTAACATTATGAAGCACTCTTGCAACGATGATTCAGGCATCAAGATGGACTCAAATGAACATGATGCAATGGAATGAAATGAAGTACTCGTCGAGTCGAACAATTTGACATATTACACGCACGAAATGGAGCTATAGATGCAGAGATACAATGCGATGAACACGGCATGATAATGTCAAAAATTATTTCGGGGACTTGGTCAAATTTCAGAAAAAAACATATGAGCGTCATATACTTAAAGTGCGCACGGGCGGGATTTATAGGGGTAGCTCACCATGGGCTAAGCCCAGTTGAGGAGGAGGGAGCTGGGCCGGGCCTGGTGCGGGGATGGGCCACGAGGCACGCTGGGCCGAGGAGGAGGGCGTCGTCCTCCTCCCGTGCCCGCACGAAGAAGGCAGAGGCGGCGGCGACGACGCATGCCGGCGAGGGCGCAGCAACGGCGGGAAGGTCGAGGGGCGCTGGGGACGACCGGATCCGGTCGCTCCGGACCCGTTCCGGCCGGATCCGGCGCAACTCGCGACGGGGCGGCAGCGAGGAAACTCCGGCGATGGCGGCTCCTGCGGAGTAGAGAGAGAGGGAAAATGTGAGAGATAGAGCCAGAGGGAGAGGGGCGATGGGGAGGCGCCCTGGCTGGGGAGGCACGGCGAGGTAGAGGGAGGAGGAGACCGGGGCGATGAAGGCTGGCGGCGGCGACGAGGGCTCGGGGTCGAGGGGCTCCTTCCCTCGATCCGATCGGGAGCGGGAGGCGCGGGGCGCCGTGGGGCGGCAGTGCAGAGCGGGCCTCGGCCTAGATTGGGGCCCACGCGGGCCGGTTGCAGGCTCTGGAGGGCCCGGCGTGGTGGGAAGGCGTGGGAGGGCAGGTGAGGTGGCGGCACGAGGTTGGCTGAGGGCGCGGCTGGCGGCGGCGCTAGCCACTAGGCCGGCGACAAGTGGCGTGGACGAGGTGGCCGGGTGGTTTTGGTGGGTTTCGGGGAGGCTGAGCAGGTGGCGGCGGGAGGATCCCGAGGCTGGAGGTTAGGGGAGGGTTTAGACTATGGTTAGTCCAAAAATGGCATGGGGGTTTATATATATGGAAGGGGCTAGGGTTTGGGGGTTTTGAGGCCATTTCGGAGCCTCCGATCACGATCCGACGAATCTGATCGCGAGGGGGGTTAGGCAGGCCTAGGTGGGCTGTGAAGAGAGTGCTTGGGCTGAGGGGAGAGAAGAGAAGTGCAGCCCGGGAAGAGTTTTCGGAGACCGAAAACATCCGACGAAGGTACCGGCAACGGTACCGCTATGTTTAACGGTTGGGCAGTCAAACGGACTCCGAATGCGACGAAACTTGACAGGTGCTCTGTCTACACTATAATAAGACCGGATGCCAAGTTGCAACCCATTCCGAGAACATTTTTCGGCCACTCATAAAATAATATTTCGGAGGTGCCGCGGGCGCGTGCGAGTGTGTCCGGACTCGGAACGGACAACGGAGAGAACCGGCGGAACCTGAACGGATGCAAGTTTTGAAAAACATGCGGATGAAATGCAGATGATGACATGGCATAATGCAACACGCAAGCAAACGACATGGCAACAAACACGAATAACTGGCAGACACCAGGCGCATCGAATCCGGGGTGTTATAACACTCCTCCACTAACAAGAGATCTCATACCGAGATCTTAGGACCGAGACGGAAGGGAAAAGGGATGAGGTGAAACAAGAACTGAAGAGAAGAAGCAAAGAATCGAGAGCACTCGAGAAAAAGAGAGGAATGACGAGAATGACGAGAATCGAAAGCTCACGGAATCAGATAGACTATGAAACCACTCCGGTTAGAACAAGATAAGAAACGAATAAGACTGAAAGGATTTAGGCAGCACTCCGACTGAAACATGGAGGAACAGAACACGAGCTTTACAGATGGAATGGCACTTGACGAGATGAACAACGCAAAGCCTCCGGAAGAATTGAAAGAATGGAATGAAAAGAATTTAGAAGGAAGGATTGAACGGAGTTGTTGAGAAAAATCAACAACGAAAAGAATAAGCTTGTTGTGGACTTATGGATAGCATCTCAAAATTATGAGGTGATCTCCGACCACAAGCTGAAAAGATTGAATAGCTGAGAAGAACGAAGAAATGCAAAACTCCACTTCGAAAGAAATACGGAGAATTAATTGCACTTCGAAAATCAAGAATGAAAGATACTTGAACTCCTTCGATAAGAATCTTGATGAACACTTGAAGAATGAATTAAATACTGACGGACCGCCGTGAAGAACTCCGTTGACAAAAAGGATGATGAGATAGAATGATCAATGAAAGAATAAGATTAAAGCCTTGCGATGATTTAGATGGAGGTTCCGACAAAATGACCGAGGAAATTGAACTCCAGAAAAGAAAGATGAAAACACTTGGAACTAGAATTTATTCATCAAGAACGAACTCCGAAGGAAGGGATTATTCACTTGGATGGAATAAGAATAAGATTTATTGTATGCTTATCCTTCATCAAATTAAATTGATGACAAGCAATGGATTTTGCATATTACTTATTCTTCTTGAAAAAGGATTGAGAAGTGACATATCGCAAACTTGAGAAGGTCTTCATGAACCACCGGTAGGATTGAAAGAACGAATGGATTAATATGATAATCAAAGAAAAAAAAATCTTGAACGAACCATCGTAAGAATTCGAAAATCACTGACGAAAGAGAATGAATCACCGGGAAGAATTAGAAGAACCGATATGCTCGAGCGGATTTAGATGCAAAAGAACAAATAGATCATGAGCTGATTAAAGAACACTTGAACGAAGCACCGGGATAATTGGATAACGGTAACTGAAATGTGAGGACGAAGAATTCTTCTAGAACGATGGCCTCCGGTGAAAAGAAATGGAATAACAACTTCTGACATACTCCGGATGGATGAAAAAAATATCTGACAAATGGAATAATTCTCGAGGATAACAAGAAGCTAGCACCACGAATCTCTGGGAGAATGGACAAGATTTAGAGGACAAACTCTTCTTCGGTCTTCAAATGATGACGAAAAACACCACCAAATTACTAAGATACTCCGAGAGAATGAAAAGCGAAGGGGGTTGAGCCAACAATGAAAATGATTTGAAATTGATCTTGGAAAAAGGCATCTGACTGATGGAATCCATTCTTACGTCACACTTGAAAAGAATTTAAGAATAACTCCAGGGGAATTAGAAGAGTCAGGTAAGATCCTGGGAAAAGACCTATGGGTTAGGGCCCACTGAAGAGATAACACCGTTGGAAAGGACTGTTGAACAGATAGGTGATGCACCGGAACAATTGAATTATTTGAATGAGGTGACAACCTCGAATTAATTCGAACACAGATGAATTTCCTGAGATGTCTTGAACACTCCGGAAGGATGAACTGGCGAGAGGCGAATGAGCAGGGAAAAACACTTGAGCTACGGAAAAGAATATAATCACTACCGAAAATTAGAATTGAATCCACCGGAAAAAGAAAGGGATGAAGAATGATGAACAAGACAAGAATTCACCGGTTGAAATGATTGAGGGAAGACTGAAGAGGTTCCGCACGAATGAGATAGATGGTCGAAAGAGACTCAGGCTCCAGGAAGAAAAAGGGTGGGAGGGTGGGAAAACAAAGGCACCTTGGAAGGGGAAATCGACGAATATCTTGAAGAGAAAACACCGGTTGAAATCATTGAAGAAAGAAAACAAAGACTTCGCACGAGTAGGATGGATACTCAATTATGGACTCCGGTTCCGAGAAGAAGAAGGGGTGGGCGGGTGGGAAAAGAAAACAACTGAGGATTGAACTCAAAGATGAAGAGGCTCGATTCAACTTGACGAGAAATGCGCCGGATAAAAGAGGATGGACAACTCACGAAACTAACCGCGTGATCCTAAAGAAAAATTTGAAGGGGAAGAGGAGTAATTCAAAACACCTACGTCAAGATTCTTTACCAGAGCGACGAAGGGGCTGAGGAGTAAAAGAATTCCTACTCTCCGATATAACTAGACTCCGAAAACAGTTTTTTTCTAGACTCGACAACGGCCAAACTACACGATCAATCAAGGGGGCTCCTAGGGTCAGTCGAGGCTCTGATACCAACTTGTCACGCCCAATATGCGACCGTATCCAAAAGGAACTCGAAGGTCCCACCAAGGATAGACCCACATATTGAAATGCTTTTGCAAGGTGGATATCATTACATCAACATTACATAATAGATGGGGATACATACATAAGGCATACAAGCCACACGAATACAACATCACACTACATAAGATCAACATCTGACTATGGATGAAACACAAACAGAAACTCAAATGACATCCACCCTGCTAGCCCAGGCTGCCGACCTGGAACCTATCCCCTTATCGAAGAAGCAGAAGAAGAACTCAATGCAAGCAAGCATCGCTCTCGCGTCAGGACCATCGCAAAACCTGTACCTGCAACTGTTGTTGTAGTAATCTGTGAGCCACGAGGACTCAGCAATCCCATTACCATGGGTATCAAGACTAGCAAAGCTTAAAGGGTAAGGAAAGGATAAGTGGTGAGGCTGCAGCAGCGACTAAGCATGAATGGTGGCTAACATACGCAAATAAGAGCGAGAAGAGAGCAAGCGGAACGGTCTTGAAGCTAGCAATGATCAAGAAGTGATCCTGAACTCCTACTTACGTCAAACATAACCCAGAAACCGTGTTCACTTCCCGGACTCCGCCGAAAAGAGACCATCACGGCTACACACACGGTTGATGCGTTTTAATTCGGATCTGGTGTCAAGTTATCTACAACCGGACATTAACAAATTCCCATCTGCCTATAACTGCAGGCACGGCTTTCAAAAGATTATACCCTGCAGGGGTGTCCCAACTTAGTCCATGATAAGCTCTCGCGATCAATGAAGGATATTCCTTCTCCCAGGAAGACCTGATCAGACTCAGAATCCCGGTTTACAAGACATTTCGATAATGGTAAAACAAGACCAGCAAGACCGCCTGATGCGCCGACAATCCCGATAGGAGCTGCACATATCTCGTTCTCAGGGCAACACCGGATGAGCAATCCGTACAACTAAAACTAGACCTCAAGTTTCCCTGAGGGGGCGCTGCAAAGGGCTCTAGTTTGGACCAACACTTAGACAAGCACTGGCCCGAGGGGGCTATAATAAAGATGACCCTCGAGAGAGCGACTCCCAAGGGAAAAGTAGGTGGTGGTGAGGCAAATGGTAAAACCAATGTTGGGCCTTGCTGGAGGAGTTTTATTCAAAGCGAACTGTCAAGGGGGTCCCATAAATCACCCGACCGCGTAAGGAACGCAAAATCGGGGAACATAACACCGGTATGACGGAAACTAGGGCGGCAAGAGTGGAACAAAACACCAAGCATAAGGCCGAGTCTTCCACCCTTTACCAAGTATATAGATGCATTAATAATATAAGAGATATTGTGATATCCCAACCAAAATCCTGTGCACCATGGAGAAATCTTCAACTTCACCTGCAACTAGCAACGCTATAAGAGGGCTAGGCAAAGCGGTAACATAGCCAAACAACGTTTGCATAGGAAAGGTGTCAAAGGTTAGAGGTTCATGGCAATATGGGAGGCTTGATAAACAGGTGATAGGTAGCACAGCAAAGCGATAGAACGAAGCAACTAGCATAGCAATGATAGTAGTGAGATCCAGGGTAGCGGTCATCTTGCCTGAAATCCCGCTAGGTAGAAGAACAAGTCCATGAAGAAGACGAACGGATGAAGCCGAACCAAGCGTAGACGAACGAATCCTCACGATCGCAACAAAACAGGAACTATCGAGAAGAAACACACAACATAGTAAACACACCACACAAGAACAAGGCATGATGCACAACAAGCATGATGCATTACAAAGCTACATGAAGCTACTCATGGCAAGAGATGATGCAAACCGGAGCAACACGACAAGGCAAGTTTAAATGAGGCCGGGAACAACATATAACAATAACGGTAAGTCCTCATATGCATATTTCGAAATTGGTCCAGATCTGAATAAACCTTATGTTCAAGTTGTTAAACAGCAAGTTAAGATGCACCAAGATGATCTGCACGAGATTCTAGTCAAGTTACATATAAAGTTCATTAGATTTGGAGCTACGGCCTAGAAGATATGAGCAAAACAAGTTAAACATGGCATTGATGCCAAATGCACCCAAACATCAAGCAAACACCTCAAAACAAGGATGCAACATGATAATATAAAACTACATGTAAAAACAAGCAAGTTTCATATGGATCACACTCAAAACGGAGCAACGGTTCAACACATGCACTCTATACAAGTTTAAAGGACAAGCTGTCCAAAACAGCAACTAGGCATATTGCAAGCATCAAAACAACATGCTACAGGACCTCAATAAGAAACAAAAGGCATGGGCATGATGTACAGGTAAAGCGTAACAAAACATGAACACTGAGTTATCTCCAGAAATCACTTGAACATGCTCAAACACACATGGTAAGATTGCAAATAATAACAGTTCAGACTTTGCAGAAAATAACATCAGGTTGCAATGTTTAGAGCTATCAAACAACATGTTACAGGAACTTATCATGGCAAACAAAGGCATGACATGAATCTGCTAATTGCAGGAACATTTCAGACTGACCATGAGCCAAAAAGGATCAGAAGATATGATGGCACCCATGTAAAATAGCAAGTTATAATACAGATGCATACATGGCAGGAACAGAATTGTGAAGGCATGTAGATGAGCTTGCGCAAATCACCACAGAGCAAAACATCGCATGGTAAGGCAACCAACAGTAAGAAGACATGTTTATGAAGCTAACAAAGGCAAGAACAAGTTCATAGCATGCAAGGATCAACTAGAACAACCTTGGCAAAATTGAATAACATGTAAACAATCTGCCAGGAAACATTTTGGAGCAAAAGTAGAGTACGAAAATGACATGCTAGACTACTCCATAATTGCAACCAGGGGCATGAATGGATAGAGAACAACCATATGTTCAAAACATCCTTACTGAAGTATCTCAAAATATGCATGGATCTCTCTGTAGCAACATGTTTACATGGCATCAAAATAACAGCAGAACAGGGACTAAAATCAGCAACATCACGATGCCTAGTTTGCATTCTTGTGCTAGTCACCACATTGATCACAAAAATACATGGTAAGCACCTCCGTAAAGAAGACATAGCATAGATCAAAACACATGTGGACATAAACCTCATAGGATGCACACATCAATCATGGCAAAAATGACAAATGAGCATGTTCTGTTAAGAAACAGGAACTAACATTATGAAGCACTCTTGCAACGATGATTCAGGCATCAAGATGGACTCAAATGAACATGATGCAATGGAATGAAATGAAGTACTCGTCGAGACGAACAATTTGACATATTACATGCACGAAATGGAGCTACAGATGCAGAGATACAATGCGATGAACATGGCATGATAATGTCAAAAATTACTTCGGGGACTTAGTCAAATTTCGGAAAAAAACATATGAGCGTCATATACTTAAAGTGCGCACGGGCGGGATTTACAGGGGTAGCTCACCATGGGCTAAGCCCAGTTGAGGAGGAGGGAGCTGGGCCGGGCCTGGTGCGGGGATGGGCCACGAGGCACGCTGGGCCGAGGAGGAGGGCGTCGTCCTCCTCCCGTGCCCGCACGAAGAAGGCAGAGGCGGCGGCGACGACGCACGCCAGCGAGGGCGCAGCAACGGCGGGAAGGTCGAGGGGCGCTGGGGATGACCGGATCCGGTCGCTCCGGACCCGTTCCGGCCGGATCTGGCGCAACTCGCGACGGGGCGGCAGCGAGGAAACTCCGGCGACGGCGGCTCCTGCGGAGTAGAGAGAGAGAGGGAAAACGTGAGAGAGAGAGACAGAGGGAGAGGGGCGATGGGGAGGCGCCCTGGCTGGGGAGGCACAGCGAGGTAGAGGGAGGAGGAGACCGGGGCGATGGAGGCTGGCGGCGGCGACGAGGGCTCGGGGTCGAGGGGCTCCTCCCCTCGATCCGACCGGGAGCGGGAGGCGCGAGGCGCCGTGGGGCGGCGGCGCAGAGCGGGCCTCGGCCCAGATCGGGGCCCAGGCGGGCCGGTTGCGGGCTCTGGAGGGGCCGGAGCGGTGGGAAGGCGCGGGAGGGCAGGTGAGGTGGCGGCACGGGGTTGGCTGAGGGCGCGGCTGGCGGCGGTGCTAGCCACTGGGCCGGCGACAAGTGGCGTGGACGAGGTGGCCGGGTGGATTTGGTGGGTTTCAGGGAGGCTGAGCAGGTGGGGGCGGGAGGATCCCGAGGCTGGAGGTTAGGGGAGGGTTTAGACTAAGGTTAGTCCAAAAATGGCATGGGGGGTTTATATATATGGAAGGGGCTAGGGTTTGGGGGTTTTGAGGCCATTTCGGAGCCTCCGATCATGATCCGACGAATCTGATCGCGAAGGGGGTTAGGCAGGCCTAGGTGGGCTGTGGAGAGAGTGCTTGGGCTGAGGGGAGAGAAGAGAAGTGCAGCCCGGGAAGGGTTTTCGGAGACCGAAAACATCCGACGAAGGAACCGGCAACGGTACCACTATGTTTAACGGTTGGGCAGTCAAACGGACTCCGAATGTGACGAAACTTGACAGGCGCTCTGTCTACACTATAATAAGACCGCACGCCAAGTTGCAACCCATGCCGAGAACATTTTTCGGCCACTCATAAAATAATATTTCGGAGGTGCCGCGGGCGCGTGCGAGTGTGTCCGGACTCGGAACGGACAACGGAGAGAACTGGCGGAACCTGAATGGATGCAAGTTTTGAAAAACATGCGGATGTAATGCAGATGATGACATGGCAAAATGCAACACGCAAGCAAATGACATGGCAACGAAGACGAATAATTGGCAGACACCTGGCGCATCGAATCCGGGGCGTTACATGTGCGCTCTAGGTTTAGTCCCACATCGCTAGTCGAGGGGGCTCCGGACCTGTTTATAAGTGCAGCGGAGGCTCATCAGTCAAACTTCTCTCAACACTTACCTGAGCGCTTATACACGGCGCTCGCCCTCTCTCTTGACCTGTGGGCCCTTGTCGGCGGGTCCTGCATTGTGCGGATTACTAGGGATTCGCCCACGGGCTCGAGTTCAAGTATCTAGCATTGTCAGGGCCTACGCCTGACCTTGGGCGGTCATTTTTTTTGTTTGTTTGAATCTAGTACTTGACTCCACCAGTAACTTGGACTGATATTTTTGTTTTAGTCCTTGTCAGTTTTGTGTGAGTGTAATCTTTTTCATTTGAGTTTTTTGCCTTCTTTTTTGTGTTTGTTTTTGTGATTGTTCTCAAGTGTCTTCTGGTGTCATTTTCAGAACTATGGTACTTGCGTGTAGACTGAGTTTTGTACTGATATTGCATTCATATTAGCCCTTACGGACTGATGCTTCTTTGTACTTTTTATTGTAGTAAGAATGTACTGTCCGATCAAGTGTACTGAGTTGTACTGACACGGAACAACATTTGTGATTAGTTGCATCATAACTAGTTCTTTAGAGCAACGGCAATGTTCCATTCAGAAACTACTTTTGAATTTTTGAAATGGTGGATTAACAACATATGAAGCTACCAAACCAAACTTATACAATGAGATAAGCAAAACATTGTACTTGATGACATAACTAAACTTGTTCAAACATGACAAGCACGACATAATCACACTGGTTCAACCCAACAAGAGCAAGCTACTAATTTGAAACAACAAGATAAAAGGCAAGCACAAGCGGAAGTAAAACGAAGGCAGGCTCTGATGTTATCTTCATCCTGTAAAGGGGCAATAGGGGCAGTCGTAGAAGTTTTCAGCCTCCCACTCTTTCGCATATTCCCAACCATCAGTGATGTAGTCGATCAAGAACCATGATTTGTACGTGGCGTACGCATCTACTCCTGTGTACTCGATGAGGTTGTCTGGAAGCTCGCTGGTCCCCCACAGTTTGTAGTCTTCCTGCGTGTTGATCTTATTCTTCATGCCTTTGTAGAATGGGTGGATGATGCTGGCTGCAACATCAGTCAAGGAGTCGTACTCTTTTTCGGTGTATGGAACTCTCCACTTGCGCTGAATGTCGATGAACTTGTTGGGGTTGATCTCCATACCGGACAACTTCAGCTTCTCCTTGTCGCTTTCAATGCTGAAACCGGCAAATGTGAACAACTTCTCATGCTGCAGCATCTCGGTGAGGCGCTTGGGCCTGCAAGGGCAGAGACATTTTGAATATTAGCATTACTTTGATGTTTTGAATTATTCATTTTTGTTTTGTTTTACAAGCGATGAATACATGAAGTAGTTTTTTATGTAGGATAAACAATGGTTGAATGTACTTCAAAAACTAGTAAAGAAAGTTCTGAAATTAAATTAAGTACATCATTTTATTCTTCTTCTTGGATTTTACATAGTTTTAGTCAATGTTGTATGTTCTGCATTGGCACTAGTTTAGTCTATTTTGGTTGAAATGGGATAACACAGAAACCAGTGCTTCACCAAGTCCTTAGTTTATTTTCTTACGAAAATAACATTAGATCAAATTCAGAAAATACTTCACTACATCAAGTTCAGAAACATCTTTTTTAATACATTGAGTACATAGACTACTCTATTGTATCAACTTCATAAACTTCACTAGTCGATCAACTTCAGAATTTAATCTTCCGCAAGATTTTCCAAATAGTAATCCAGTGTATGAGGTTCAAAAATACATTTATATTATATCTACTTGAGAAAATGCAGTAGTGCATCCACTTTTCACAAACCACACTAGTACATCTAGTTGGGAAAACAAGTGTGATTAATTTTTCAGGATACAGTATTAATAAAACAGATAAACCATATGCAGGGAAAATGAGTAGGATTGCTCACCATTTTGTGGCCACTGCGATGTGGTACACCAAGCAGAGTTCGTCGACGCACAACTGCAGGACTGCTGCCTTCTGGGGAGGTTCATCTTCGTTGGTGTAGTGCACACCAACGCCGACGATCCTACGAAACATGCCGCCAAGCATCCTCCAAAGCCTGGAGATCACCTCATCGGCCTTTTCTGGTACGCTGGTGCAGATGATCTCCAGCGTCTCGTTGCCGTGGAGCTCAACCCCTTTGAGGCTTGTAGTGTACTCATGCTTCTCGCCGGGGACGTTAATGTCGACGAGGTTGCTCCTCTTGTCCGACGTGTCGGCATGATGACGCTTGGCGGACGGTTCCTCCGCCATGGCCTTCCTCCGGCGACTGTGGGCTTTTGGAGAGAGAAGTTTTTGGTTTTTGTTCAGTGGAAATGGAAGCGGCAATGGTGGTTTGTGGGAACGAGGGAGAGGTGGAAGAGAATGGGATTTTTGTGCAGTGCGTGGACGGGGATTTTGTGGGAGGCGGTTCGTTCGGGGTCGTGTGTGTAGTGTGTGTTGTGGCGTGGGGTCACCGTTTGCAGTCCCTTGTGTCAACCGCTCAGTGGGTGGCGCGGATGGTGGCGTGGAAGAACTAACCGTCCAAGTGAAATGGTTTTCACTGTTGAACTGACTAGTCTTGTCAAGTTGTACTTATTACCTGGCAAATCCCACTTGCATGTCTCTGCGGTGGTGATGATGGCATTTTACTGTGGCACCGATTCGTATAGTCAAGCTGTACTTATCAGCTGCTTATCCCACTTGCACGTGTCAGCGTCGGTGTTGATGGAGGTCTGAACTCCTCTGCTGTCGTACTCGGACTGGTGATTGAAGTGTAATTGAACGTACAAAATACCAGTGAGACTATGTGTGGTGCTAATGTTTTTTTAAAACAATTTTCATATTTTTTAAAGGATTGTTTATATCAAGATAATCTGTGAGTAGTTTTTACAGATAAATTAGATTTTCACCAGTACAGGATGTATTATATTCGCATTTTGCTTGAGGTAATTATTTTCATGTACTGATGGTGTTTCTGAATTGGGACTGGCAGGAGCAGGCATAGCTTTGTTTTTTCAAAACGATTTTTTTGAGTCGTTCACTGGTGTGTTTGTTTTACTATGCCTTTTGTACTGCCGACTGAGATTTATCAGTACTGATGTACTACAATTTTTCCTTTGGCATTTTTTTTGTTGCTGAGTTACTGGTTGACAGTAGCGTTTTGCGTCAGATATATCCAGATAAGTTTTTTCAAATTTATTTGTGACTGCATTCAAAAGGATTATCAAATGGTTTAAATAATAATGTCACTGCTTCAGCGGGCACAAATCAGAAATTATATCAGTACTGATGTGTACTCAGCCTTGTACTGACGTCTGAGAGTTATCAGTACTAATGTACTACAAGAGTTTAAATTTATCATTGACATATTATTTTTCCTGAGTTACTGGTTCACAGTATCGTTTTGTGTCGGATATATCCAGATAAGTTTTTCAAACGTATTTTGTGACTGCTCCAGTGGGCACAAATCAGAAACTAAAAAAAATATCTTTAGTTCTGATCGAGAGTAATCGACGTTAAAGCTAAATAAGTTTTGGTAACGACAGTGTTTGTGAAATGCTTCCTCATTGTGTGCTGATGCAACTGAGACTACAATGTTATTTTTTAGTTGATGCAGCAGGATAACCACTATGTATTGTTCAGTCTTAAGCTTCTCCTAACTGTCCCTGAATGTTGTGCCTTGCCGGCGCTCTTTCCAGGTTGAGCCTTGGCAGCTTCATCGTCACTTTCAGTTTCCTCGCCTCCGACACTGTCATCTTCGTTGTCTTCGTCTGATTTGCCATCATTCTCATCAAACTCTTCTTCTTCATCGTCTTCATTTGATTGCTTGGATCTCTGCACCTTGCCCTGTTTATGTTCAGCTCCACTCACCTCCTTGCCCACTTTGCACGTGCGGGCATTATGTCCATCAGTTTCGCCACACTTGCGGCAAGTGTCGTTGTTACGTGTGTTGTCTCCATTGGTAGAAAGCTGGGTGGCTCCAATCTGGTTGTTCTTGTTGACAGTGGCATCTGTGCGGAGTGGGCATGTGCGGTAGTTATGGTTGCTCACGACGTTGCAGAAACCGCATGCCCTTACCCCGAGGGGTTTGCCGTCCGGGCCAAATTCCACGCGCTTGATGGGTCATGGCGGCTTTTTGGCTGCTGCTTTCGCAGCTTTAGCTGCTTGCGTCTTGCTCTTCCTCCCCTTTGTGTTTGAGAATATTGGGGGTTTAATCACCCTTTCCTGCTGCTGCTGGTAGGATGTGCTATTGTCATGTCGTTCGCCTACAGCACCATCAAGCTCATGATCTTGCATGTGAGTTTGTCGGCGCTCTTGAGTGTGCACATGGGCAAGCTCCGGTTGCTGCTGCTCTTCTTCCTCGTTCTCAAACGGGTCAATAGATCCCAGATGGTTCATCTCGGATAACATTGTAGCAATATCCTGGTCAATGGCTTCATTGTCCGCGACACCTCCATTTTCAGCAGAATGCATGGCGTCGAGTTCTTGTTCAAGTTTGTCCATAACGACCCGCGACCTTGCCATTTGCTCTTGGCTTCTCAAGCTTTTTCTGTGCACCCTCATGTTCAGCGTCAGCAGTGAGCTTTCAATGCAGTATTGGGATGCCTTGTTTGACGCAATGTTGGCTGGATGTTCGGGCGTTTGGTGTATCTCCTGAGTATGTATTTCTCTGGAACGCTGGTAGCCTTAATTGTCTGCATCATGCACAGGACATGCACGCAGAAAAGACCTGTATTTGTTTTTGGAAGAGGTGCATGTTTTTTGTCATTTCGTTCGAACAAAAACTTTGCAAAAAAAGTAGTACAGTATGTAACATCTTTTTTGCACTCCTCACCTGTGTGGTCCCATAGCCTGCACTCGCACTCATATGTTTCTCCCACGGGGTCTGCCACCACCTGGAACGCGTGCTGAGCCCACACAGACAGTTTTTGCGGGTGGTTGTAGCGCACTAGGTACTTTGTGGGCTCTTCCGTCTCTGTCGCCGTGAAGAGCGTGCTCAGTTTCAGCCTATCTCTGATCTCGCTGTACACAGCTCGTGTGTACAGCTTTGCCATCTGGGTGTCAAACCCATAGTAGGTCAGCGTGTTTTGTTCCTTCTGCAGATGCAAGAATGATGATCATATTGTTAGTTTTCTCACAGGAAAAACTTCTAATAAAGTTTTTACTTTAGTAAGCATGTTATTTTTATGTCTTACGACAAGTGATAGAGATATACCCGGTTACCCATTGTCTCCTGGTTCTCTGTCTGCCTCCTGGTTTTGACGCAGGAGTTTACCTGACTGACAAACCGGTGTAGGTTATGTCTCTCATTTACGTAGTTCTTCTTGAGCACATAGTTCATGCTCTCACTTCGCTGTGTGGATGTCATTTTGGCGCAGAAAATTTCTTTGAAGTAGGCTGATATCCACTTCTCACGCTCGTTCCACATGCCCACCATTGTGGCATCATCGTGGAGGTTGTACTTATCCATGAGTCTTTTCCAGGCATCCTCAAACTCAGTTGGCATGAGGGGCCAGTTGAGAATTGATGTGAATTCATCTTTAAGGTCCTCGTGCAGGAAATACAGGTACGCAAGGTGTTCCCTGTACTTCTTCATAATGTGCCAGCGGCATAGCTTATGTACTGTGTTCTTGAAAACATCTGCGATCGCCAAAGCCATTGCCGGGCACTGGTCTGGTAATGAGAAAATAGACTCTGAGTGGTCAGCAGAGATGGTTGTGCATATATACCAATAGAACTGACACAACATTTTTTTGTGTTACTTTACTTTTCTTTTTGGAAGGGGGGTGGTGGTTGGGGTGGTTTTAGCGGTTGTACCTGTGAGGATGCATGTAGGAGCCTTCCTTCTCATGCACCTTAAAAATGTCTTGAACAGCCACTTGAATGAATCTGCATCCTCATCTCTTATCAGGGCAAAACCAAAGAATGTAGTCTGTAAGTGGTTGTTAGTTCCGACAAACACCCCAAGTGGCATATGGTACTTGTTGGTCTTATATGTTGTGTCAAACGTTACGCAGTCCCGAAGTCCTGATACGCCCCTCGGCAGCTTGCGTTCGCCCAGAATATGTTCTTAACTCTGTCAGACTCATCGAGTTGCATGTCACAGAAAAATTCCCTGTTTATAGCTTTCATCTCCCTAAAGAACTTGACAGTCTTTAGGACATCGTCCACATCATCAATCCTTGAATTCTTTGCTTTCCTGCATATCAAAAGTTCATTGAAAAATGCATGTTGAACTGGCGTCAGGTCATGCGTTGCGTGATATGTTTGTACTGACAGAGGAAAAAAGACGGAGACGGTTTATGGGAGGAGAACAAGTTTGTACTTACAGGTTAATCAGGTCTTTGGCATTCATTTCGAGGAAGTAGCTACAGGGTCATCACCGCCCAGTATGCTCATGATTTGCACGTATTCAATGCCTTTGAACTGCAGGTACTTGACGTACTCCAAGATTGTTTTGTCAAAGTTTTTGTGGGAGTGCAAGAAGACAAGCATTTCTGCGGTGAGCTGTAGCCTGTGGTTGTGTTCCCAGACTATCTCTTTTACGACAAATGTTCCATCCTTTTCCTTCTTCAGCCTCATTTTAGCCCCACAGTTAGTTCTGGCTGTCGTCTTGTTACGCTGTCTATTTGCTTCAGACACCTTTGATTCATAAACTCCATGGCACGTGCAATAAAGGTAGGCTCTGGTCTTAAACTTGGGGCCTTCCCTGATAGCAAAACCAGCGTGCTTTGCATATACGTTGTAGAAGTTCTTAGTTTCTTCGAAAGTTTCAAACCTCATCTCTAGCCTTGGTAGAACATAAGCTTCAATATCAGGTGGCTGCACACAACAGTGACCAAACAAAGATGTTAGATGGGGTGGTCACAGCACCATGGTATGGACTGTGCTTATGTTTTTTTTCTATATGGATACTTACATGTGTATAGCTCTGCGCTGCATCTGGTGTTTGTTGTTCTCCCTGGTTTATGGGCGCCGGTGGTGTCACCCTTGGCACATGCAGCAATGCATCTCTTGGAGGGAGCAACGTTGACGAAGATCTCCGTCTTTCGTTGTACGGTTGTCTCCCCTCAGATTCATTATGAGGTTGCTCCTGTCTATATGGCTCATATCTTGTACCTTTGGACCTGCTAGATTGACCAAAATTTATGTCTTCCCGTCGCAACTGCTCTTGCAGCATGGATGATTGATGTTGACGGAGCGACTGGTGGAACCCTTGTTGCAACCCATCCACGGCTTCCTGTCCTTGGCTTTTTGCATGCAGTGGGGAAGGAAAACATTTGTTGTTGGTGATATTGTTGGCCTTGTTGCAACCCAGCAGCTGCAAAGCTTGCATTCCCAGATATTGGTGTTTGCTGTATAGAAGAACCTGTCCGTGCTTCTGATGTTTGCGGTGTATCTTCAAATCTGCCTGTACTGTTGAAATATCCAGGCGGTATTTCTGGTGTTACCCAACTAGGTGGTGCCCCATATCTGTCCGGCTCATGAAATTCTTGCTGCGTGCGCCGCCTTGCATGCTTCTGCAAACAACATTCAACAGTTTTGAGATTAATCTGGTTCGTTCTTAGTCGAACTGATGAACGTTGTTGTTCAAACACGGATGTACTGATGTACTGTTTCTTCTACAACTTATGCAACTACAGTAGAACTACTCCTAGGTTATGTATCATCGAATTTACTGTGTAACTGTGGCACTCTCTTATCACTATCTACTTGGACTGACGCATATGTTTTAAGTTTTTTTACTTGAACTGAAGATAGCATATTAGATGCACTGACAGTAACCTCGACATCCTAATCGTGCATCAATGCATCTACATTACAAGTACTGCCAGTTTATGTATCACTGAACTTACTGTGTACCAATTTTATATTATTATTTTCAGTAACAGTTTTGTTAATCGTTTGAACTGACGCAACTACATGACTTGTACTCTTAGAGATAGCAACATACAACTTTTCAGTGGTAGTTGAACCTTTTGTCACTATATACTTGGACTGACGCATATGTTTTAAGTTTTTTTACTTGAACTGAAGATAGCATATTAGATGCACTGACAGTAACCTCGACATTTGTAATCGCGCATCAATGCATCTACATTACAAGCACTGCTAGCTTATGTATCACTGAACTTACTGTGTAGCAATTTATATATTTTTTCGGTAATAGTTTTGTTACTCGTTCGAACTGATGCAATTACATGACTTGTACTCTTAGAGATAGCAACATACAACTTTTCAGTGGTAGCTGAACCTTTTGTCACTATCTACTTGGACTGACACATATGTTTTAAGTTTTTTTACTTGAACTGAAGATAGCATATTAGATGCACTGACAGTAACCTCAACATGCTAATTGCGCATCAAGTGCCAGGGGTGTAAACGAACTGATGCAAGCATTTTCAATGTACTGATGCAGCACAAATGCATCACACAATTTTGTACTCATGAACCCAATAGTGTAACATGTAGGCAGAGTATAGCAGCACAGATAAACTGATGAATTGATAAATTGACAGAAGCATGGTACCTATCTTCATTCAAACCCAGATCTCAAAAACTTTGGTGTTGCTAGTAATGTGTGTGGGAAGGATTCATCACCTGCATCTTGTTGCATGTGACTCCATCTTCGTTTTGTTGGCGGCGTATTGGCAAGAACTTGGAAGGTGGAGCCATTTTTGTTGGGGAGACGACCGTGCTTGTGCTGGAGCTCTGTCAACGAGGTCCGTCGAGGGGCGGAGGCAGGAGGCATGGATCACGGCCCAGGCGAATCTCCGGCGCACGGCAACGGGAAGGCGCGCGGGGAAGCTCCTGCACTAGGCGGAGGGTAGGCGAGCGGAGAGGCTCCTGTACCAGACGGAGGGAGGCGTGCGGGGAGGCTCTGGCACCCGGTGGCGGGGAAGCGCGGGGGGAGGCTCCGCCGCCCGACGGTGTGGTGGTGCGCGGGGATGCTCCGGCGCCGGACGAGGCGACCGATGGTGGCGGCGGTCGGGCCGGCGGCATGGCTAGATGGCGGCGCGTCGGGAGGGGGGCGGTAGTGCTGGCTGTGGATCGGGAACCGGTGATGCAAACTCGCCGTTGGTGGGTCACGGCGCCGCGGGCTCCCTCGCTCCGGCTACCGCCATCGCTCGCTCGCCCGCGACGGCTGCCTCCGGCGGGAGGAAGTGGGTCGGATTGGGGCTGGGTCGGTCGTTGACGCGTCGCGCCTTATAGGGGGCAAGGGTAACAGGATAATATTCTGTTATGGGTAACAGAAAAGTCCAGCCCTTATATATATATATATATATATATATATATATATATATATATATTTATTTATGTCCTATGATCACTGCACTGTCTTGCCAAATCAAAATAGAGACACGGTTCAAATCATATCAGTTCAAGACAAAGCAGCACTAAAAGAATACAAAGCGTGGAAAACTAAATGGCACAACAAGATTTCAGATGGGTACCATGGGTCTACATGTACAACAACACTATTGGCTCTGTTGTGATGCTTGTAATGTGCATGATATGAGAAGTCAATTGTATACACAATTGAAATTGAAATCAACAGAGCTATTTATAAGAGCAAACCTGTTAAAGAAACATGCATAAATGTACCTATTGTGCCATTGGATTTTCGATTGGATTCTTCAATTTAAAAATAAGTTTGTATGAGTAAATACAGTGATAGAAGAGCAAAGCAATATTGCACGATAGCAACGGAATCTTAAATGAGGACAGTTGTTCTTCAGGTTTAAGCACTTGTTCTACATGAGCAGAGTACAATAAGACGCAAGCATATAGTACTTAAAAATAAAAAATGAGCTCATAGACCTTAACACATTCTTGGTTCGGGACTAGTACAAAACAAGGCGTTCCAATCATCATCCAGTAAATGTGTCTCAGGAGAACGTAAGGGAATTTGATGAGTTTCTTTGCCAGTGAAGTACGTCTTCTTCAGGTAATTCCGATACTTCCACCAAGCATTCTTGAAGATAGCAGAGGTATTAACACAGGTTACCTCATCCTGAGTTTCCAAATCGGTCCTTCTCTATAGAGAAAAATGGGAAAATTTGATGTATTATAACCATCATGGATGACGGGGGGATAGACCCTGGGTAGCCTCATCTGCACGTCAACAGTTTTTAAGACATCGTGGCTGGCTAAGCCCCTCAGCCCGACTGGTCGTGAGGCCGGCCCACGTGACCGGCTGGGGCCAACGGGCCGCCTCCTAGAAGGCGGCGCACCCCAGAAGGCGGCACATCCCTGATACCTCTCCATCGTATCTACTTTTCCAAACATTTTTGCCCTTGTTTTGGACTCTAACTTGCATGATTTGAATGGAACTAACCTGGACTGATGTTGTTTTCAGCAGAACTGTCGTGGTGTTATTTTTGTGCAGAAATAAAAGTTCTCGGAATGACCTGAAAATCCACGGAGCAACTTTTCAGAAATAATAAAAAATACTGGCGAAAGAAATAGCGTCAGGGGGCCCACACCCTGTCCACGAGGGTGGGGGGCGTGCCCCCTCCCCCTGGGCGCGCCCCTGCCTCGTGGGCCCCCTGAACGTCCACCGACCTCAACTCCAACTCCATATATTTGCTTTTGAGAAGAAAAAAAATCAGAGAGAAAGTTTCATCGCGTTTTACGATACGGAGCCATCGCCAAGCCCTGATCTCTCTCGGGAGGGCTGATCTGGAGTGTGTTTGGGGCTCCAGAGAGGGGGATTCGTCGCTGTCGTCATCATCAACCATCCTACATCACCAATTTCATGATGCTCACCACCGTGCGTGAGTAATTCCATCGTAGGCTTGCTGGACGGTGATGGGTTGGATGATATTTACCATGTAATCAAGTTAGTTTTGTTAGGGTTTGATCCCTAGTATCCACTATGTTCTGAGGTTGATGTTGCTATGACTTTGCTATGCTTAATGCTTGTCACTAGGGCCCGAGTGCCATGATTTCAGATCTGAACCTATTATGTTTTCATGAATATATGTGAGTTCTTGATCCTATCTTGCAAGTCTATAGTCACCTATTATGTGTTATGATCCGACAACCCCGAAGTGACAATAATCGCGATACTTCTCAGTGATGACCGTAGTTTGAGGAGTTCATGTATTCACTAAGTGCTAATGCTTTGGTCCAGTTCTCTATTAAAAGGAGGCCTTAATATCCCTTAGTTTCCATTAGGACCCCGCTGCCATGGGAGGGTAGGACAAAAGATGGCATGCAAGTTCTTTTCCATAAGCACATATGACTATATTCGGAATACATGCCTACATTACATTGATGAACTGGAGCTAGTTCCGTGTCACCCTATGTTATAACTATTACATGAGGAATCGCATCCGACATAATTATCCATCACTGATCCAATGCCTATGAGCTTTTCACATATTTTGCTTTGCTTATTTACTTTACCGTTGCTCCTGTTACAATTACTACAAAACTGCTACTGTTACTTTTGCCACTGTTACCGTTACTTCCATACTACTTTGCTACTAAATACTTTGCTGCAGATACTAAGTAATCCAGGTGTGGTTGAATTGACAACTCAACTGCTAATACTTGAGAATATTCTTTGGCTCCCCTTGTGTCGAATCAATAAATTTGGGTTGAATACTCTACCCTCGAAAACTGTTGTGATCCCCTATACTTGTGGGTTATCAAGACTATTTTCTGGCGCCGTTGGGGGGAGCATAGCTATTCTTTGAGTCACTTGGGATTTATATCTGTTGGTCACTATGAGGAACTTAAAAGACGAAAGAACTAAGATTTTCCCCTCAACTACGAGGGGAGGTAAGGAACTGCCATCTAGCTCTGCACTAGATTCTCCTTCTGTTTTGAGTAAGCTTGCGACACCTAAACCTGCGTCTGCCATGAATTCTGATATGTCGCATGTTATTGATGATGCCACTTCTGCTATGCATGATACTTATGATGAAACTACTTCTGTGCTTGAAACTACTGTGCCATTAGGTGAATTTCTTGATGAACAACTTGCTAGGGTTAGAGAGAATGAAATTATTGAAGATGAGATTATTGAAGATAGTGATGATGAAGGTTCTCCCCCTAAGGATGAATTACCTGTTGTTCCTCAGGGTTATGTTATGGATGAAGAAACTGCTAGAGATTTTCTTGCTTGCAATGATAGATCTGATCTTAAGAAGTTATTAGCTAAACTGAAACAGAAATCTCTAAATGCCAGAATGAAATATGACCCTGCTTTTGCTACTTCACCTATCTTTGTTACAGATAAGGATTTTGAATTCTCTATCGACCCTTAGATAATTACTTTGGTTGAATCTGATCCTTTTTATGGCAATGAATCTGAAATAGTTGTGGCACATCTTACTAAGTTAAATGATATAGCCACCCTGTTCACTAATGATGAGAAATCTCGCTATTATTATATCCTTAAGATATTTCCGTTCTCATTAAAGGGTGATGTTAAAACTTGGTTTAATTCTCTTGATCCTGGTTGTGTGCGTAGTCCCCAGGATATGATTTATTACTTCTCTGCTAAATGTTTCCCTGCTCATAAGAAACAAGCTGCCTTGAGGGAAATATATAATTTTGTGCAAATTGAAGAAGAGAGTCTCCCACAAGCTTGGGGGAGGCTTCTCCGGTTGCTTAATGCTTTACCTGATCATCCTCTTAAAAAAATGAACTACTTGATATCTTTTATAATGGACTAACTGATGCTTCCAAGGACCACTTGGATAGTTGTGCTGGTTGTGTTTTCAGGGAAAGAACAGTCGATCAAGCTGAATTCCTATTGAATAATATGTTGACTAATGAAAATAATTGGACTCTTCCTGAGCCAATTCCTGAGCCAATTGAGCCAACTCCTAAACCAACTCTGAAGAAGAGGGGTGTTCTATCTCTCTGTCCTGAAGATATGCAAGAGGCAAAGAAATCTATGAAATATAAAGGTATTAAAGCTGAAGATGTTAATAATTTACCTCCTGTTGAAGAAATACATGGTCTTAATATACCACCTATTGAAGAAACACACGGTCTTGATAACCCGACATAGGTAGTCAAGGTAAATTCTCTCTATAGATATGATAAAGTTGAAATCCCGTCTACTAAGTTTGCTAGCCAATGTTTGGATGAATTTGATGATTTTATGGCTAGACAAGAAAACTTTAATGCTTATGTTGGTAGAGAATTAAATAGTAAAGCTTACATGTTTGTACGCTTGAGTGATTATATGGCTAGAGTTAAAGGTGAACATAAACTCATTAGTAAATATGCTTCTATGGTTACCACTCAAGAAGAACAAGTACTAAGAGCTCAAAGTGATTTGCTTGATGAATTAAATAATAAACATGACTTTGCTCTTAGAGTGGCTACTAGAACTGGTAGAATGACTCAGGAACCTCTGTATCCTGAAGGGCACCCTAAGAGAATTGAGCAACATTCTCAGAGAAATAATGTAGATGCACCTAGTCCTTCTGAAAAGAAGAAAAAGAAAAATGATAGGACTTTGCATGCTTCTAGTGAACCTGTTATAGACACATGTGAGAATCCCAATGATATTTCTATTTCTGATGCTGAAACACAATCTAGTGATGAACATGAACCTAGTGATAATGTTAATGATAATGTTCATGTTGATGCTCAACCTAGCAATAATAACTATGTAGAGATTGAACATGTTATTGATCTTGATAACCCACAATCAAAGAATCAACGCTATGATAAGAGAGACTTTGTTGCTAGGAAGCACGGCAAAGAAAGAGAACCATGGGTTCAGAAACCCATGCCATTTCCTCCTAAGCCATCCAAGAAAAAGGATGGTGAGGATTTTGAGCGCTTTGCTGAAATGATTAGACCTATCTTCTTACGGATGCGCTTAACTGATATGCTTAAAGTGAATCCTTATGCTAAATACATGAAGGATATTATTACAAATAAAAGAAAGATACCAGAAGCTGAAATTTCCACCATGCTTGCTAATTACACTTTTAAAGGTGGAATACCTAAGAAACTTGGAGATCCAGGAGTACCAACTATACCATGCTCCATTAAAAGAAACTATGTTAAAACTGCTTTATGTGATCTTGGAGCCGGTGTTAGTGTTATGCCTCTCTCTTTATATCGTAGACTTGAATTGAATAAGTTCACACCTACTGAAATATCTTTTGCAAATGGCTGATAAATCAACCGCTATACCTGTCGGTATTTATGAGGATGTGCCTGTTGTGGTTGCAAACGTTACTATTTTGACGGACTTTGTTATTCTTGATATTCCTGAGGATGATAGTATGTCGATTATCCTTGGTAGAACCTTTTTGAATACTGCAGGGGCTGTTATTGATTGCAACAAAGGCAATGTGACTTTTCATGTTAATGGTAATGAGCATATGGTACATTTTCCGAGGAAACAACCTCAAGTTCATAGTATCAATTCTATTGGAAAAATTCCAACTATCATTATTGGAGGTTTTGAATTTCCTCTTCCTATTGTCAAGAAGAAATATGATATTCTTATTATTGGGGATGTTCATATCCCCGTTGAGGTAACCTAGTGTTATTCGAAATTTCTCTGGTTCCATGTCATTCAGAATGAGTTTGTTAACAAGACTCGATCAACCTTGTTAGTGGATTCCTTTTGATGAGCATGAGATGGATGAAGTTAGAAGGCACAACCTTCTGTATCCTCCTTTTACTTTCTATTATTTAGATTAAATAAAGTAAAAATAGTATTTCTATCTATTTTCTGAATTATCCATGCAATAAAAAAATACCGGAAAATAAAAGTTCTCCAAATGCCCTGCCAATTTAGTATGATTTTTTCTGGAATATTTGAGAATATTTGGCACTGAGAACACAACAGGGGGAGCTGGCACCTGGCCATGAGGGTCCAGGGCGCGCCCCCTGCCTCGTGGGTCCCCGGTGGCCCCCTCCACTTATTCCTGCACCAACACACTTCATCTTCCTCCCAAAAAAATCACCATCCAGCTCAAGCACGAGTTCTAGCTCATTTTACTGCGATTTTCGATCTCCTTGCTCAAAGCTCCATTCACAAAACTGCTTTGGGAGATTGTTCCTTGGTATGTGACTCCTCCAATGGTCCAATTAGTTTTTGCTCTAGTGGTTTATTCATTGCAACTTTTTGCTGCCTAGGTGACCCTGTTCTTGAGCTTGCATGTTAAATTTATGAGGTCCCAAGTAATTCTAATGCATGATATAGGCTATAGGAACTTGTGGGAGTAGTTGCTATCCATCTTATTGAGTTTGATTCACTTTTATTTTGAGTTACTAAAAAATTCAGAATTTTTTCAGAGGACGAAATATGTCTAGGAAAATGCATCAAGGGGGTTCTTCAATAAAGAAAGGACCCAGGCTCGCAATGCGTGAGCAGGACGATGAACCACCGAGGGAAGCTGACGTGCGGCCTTGTGAATGGCCGTCCGAAGAGTTTGTGGTAAATGCAGGCATCAAGGGTGAATTTGATGTATATGTGTGTAATGCCGATCTTGAGGACTTCATGCAAGATAAGTGTCCTCAGTATTATTATTTGACTGATTCATTCGTGAGAAGGTTTAAATTTACATATTCGCGTAATTCTCCAACTCTCATGTTTGATATTTATGATAAATCATATACCATGGACTTAGAAGATTTCACTACTGCCTGCAAACTCCCGCAGTGGGGCAATGTTAATGAACCCCGGAAATCTGAATATAAAGACTTTCTTGCTAGTATCATTGTGGGAGAATCTAGAGATATAGCGCAAGCTACCATAGGGAGCATTCATTTTCCTACCATACATTATTTTGCTCTCTTCATTGGTAGATGCATTAATGGTAAAGATGAAGCATGTCACATGTGTGCTCCTGATCTTTGTGTTCTCAAGAGTGCTGTATTAGGTGACGAACAATACAACTTGGGGGCAATTGTTGTACGTAGGTTGCATAATAATGGTTTAGTTGGATATTTGTTTGGAGGGATTTATGCAACCCGTGTGGCTAATTATCTTGGTATACCTCCACATGAAGATGATAGGAAGTTGCCTCCCGCTTATTTAGATTATAACGCCATGGTTAGTCATCATTTTCTTGAGAGAAATTAACAATTCCTCCAGTATCGACTAATCTTGGACAGACATCGCGCTGTCCATATTGCTCTCCCTGCTCCTGCCCTCTTTGATTATCTGGCAAAAAGAAGATATGTTATCACCAGGGAGGAGGCAACCGAGTACGAGAGGAGGGCAGAGGCAGCTCACCGCCATGCCGCAGCTCAGGAGGCATTGGCTGTTGCATCTCAGTACGACCCCAGTTACAACTTCGAATATCAGTCAGGCTATCCATGGGCATAGACCAACTTAGGCCAAAAGCCTAAGCTTGGGGGAGTACATATTTCTCACCGACATTACATTCATGTTCACACACTCATTCTAGTCGTCGGTGCTCATACTTTTTCATTGTATTATCCATGCTAGTTTAATTTCTTTTTCTAGCCTTCTTCTTGTGTGTTTGATAAACCTTAAGAAAAACCAAAAAATTAGTTAGTTTAATTTCCATGCTTGTAGTAGTAATTAAAATAAAAACCAAAAAAGATTTCTCGTTCTTCTTTTACTTGTTGGGAGCTTTCCCGTGTAAATAGTTTTATTTCTTTTCTTTCCTTTGGGGGTCGAGAGGAGAAGACCATAATGAAAATGTCTAGTGGCTCTCATATGTATTATTGTTGATTTAACCAAGAGCCCATATTACCTTGTCTTCTCCCTTGAATTGAATGCTTGCAGATTCTAGCTTAGTCCAATGCACGTGCACTATTATTATTATCCACACCGTTCGGTCATGCAAGTGAAAGGCAATAATGGCGATATATGATGGACTGGCTGAGACGAGAGAAGCTGGTATGAACTTGACCTCTCTTGTTTTTGTAAAATGATTAGCTCATCGTTCCTGATTCAGTCTATTACGAATAAACATGTTTGCAATGACAATTAGAGATTATAGTTGCTTATGCCATGCTTAATTAGCTAGGAGCTTATAATGGTTTACCTTGCGTGCCAACATGCTATTAAAATGGTTGTGATGTGGTATGATAGGGTGGTATCCTCCTTTGAATGATTCGAGTGACTTGACCTGGCACTTGTTCACGCATGTAGTTGAAACAAAATCAACATAGCCTTCACGATATTTATGTTCATGGTGGATTATATCCTACTCATGCTTGCACTCAGTGTTGATTAGTTTTAATGCATGTTCATGACTGTGTTGCTCTCTCAGTTGGTCGCTTCCCAGTCTCTTGCTAGCCTTCACCTGTACTAAGCGGGAATGCTGCTTGTGCATCCAAACTCCATAAACCCCAAAGTTATTCCATATGAGTCCACCATACCTTCCTATATGCGGTATCTACCTGCCGTTCCAAGTAAATTTGTATGTGCCAAACTCCAAACCTTCAAATGAAATTCTGTTTTGTATGCTCGAGCGGCTCATGTATCAACTAGGGATGTCTGTATCTTCCATGCTAGGTGGGCTATTCTCAAGAGGAGTGGACTCCGCTCCTCATTGACGAGAAAATGACTGGTAACCGGGATGCCCAGTCTCATGATCAAAAGATCAAATCAAATCAAAATAACTAAACAAAACTCCCCCAGGATTGTTGCTAGTTGGAGGCACCCGTTGTTTCGGGCAAGCCATGGATTGATGCTTGTTGGTGGTGGGGGAGTATAAAATTTACCATTCTGTTTGGGAACCGCCTATAATGTGTGTAGCATGGAAGATATCGAGATCTCATAGTTGTTACGTTGAAAATGAAAGTATTACCGCTCAAAATGTTATTTATCTCTATTTCAAAATCGAGCTCTAGCACCTCTACAAATCCCTGCTTCCCTCTGCGAAGGGCCTATCTATTTACTTTTATGTTGAGTCATCACCCTCTTATTAAAAAGCACCCGCTGGAGAGCACCGCTGTCATTTGCATGCATTACTATTAGTTTATATTGGGTATGACTTGACTGGATCTCTTTTACCATGAATTACAATGTTTAGTCAGTCCTTGATCTTTAAAGGTGCTCTGCATTTATGTTTTGCAGTCTCAGAAAGGGCTAGCGAGATACCATCTTGTTATATCGTACTATGATTGTTTTGAGAAAGTGTTGTCATCCGAGATTTATTATTATTGCTCGCTAGTTGATTATGCCATTAATATGAGTAAACATGAGACCTAAGTGTTATTGTGAATATGGTTAGTTCATAATCTTTGCTGAAAACTTGAATGCTGGCTTTACATATTTACAACAACAAGAGCAAATAGAGTTTGTAAAAGTTTTTCTTTATCACTTTCAGTTTGTCAACTGAATTTCTTGAGGACAAGCAAAGGTTTAAGCTTGGGGGAGTTGATACGTCTCCGTCGTATCTACTTTTCCAATCACTTTTGCCCTTGTTTTGGACTCTAACCTGCATGATTTGAATGGAACTAACCCAGACTGACGCTGTTTTCAGCAGAACTGCCATGGTGTTATTTTTGTGTAGAAATAAAAGTTCTCAAAATGACATGAAAATCCACGGAGCGACTTTTTAGAATTAATAAAAAATACTGGCGAAAGAAATAGCATCAGGGGGCCCACACCCTATCCACGAGGGTGGGGGGCGCGCACCCTGCCTCATGGGCCCCCTGAACGTCCACCGACCTCAACTCCAACTCCATATATTTGCTTTCGCGGAGAAAAAAATCAGAGAGAAAGTTTCATCGCGTTTTACGATACAAAGCCGCCGCCAAGCCCTAATCTCTCTCGGGAGGGCTGATCTGGAGTCTGTTTGGGGCTCCGGAGAGGGGGATTCGTCGCTGTCGTCATGATCAACCATCCTCCATCAACAATTTCATGATGCTCACCGCCGTGCGTGAGTAATTCCATCGTAGGCTTGCTGGACGGTGATGGGTTGGATGAGATTTACCATGTTATCAAGTTAGTTTTGTTAGGGTTTGTTCCCTATTATCCACTATGTTCTGAGATTGATGTTGCTATGACTTTGCTATGCTTAATGCTTGTCACTAGGGCCCGAGTGCCATGATTTCAGATCTGAACCTATTATGTTCTCATGAATATATGTGAGTTCTTGATCCTATCTTGCAAGTCTATAGTCACCTATTATGTGTTATGATTCGACAACCCCGAAGTGAAAATAATCGGGATACTTCTCGGTGATGACCGTAGTTTGAGGAGTTCATGTACTCACTAAGTGCTAATGCTATGGTTCGGTTCTCTATTAAAAGGAGGCCTTGATATCCCTTAGTTTCCATTAGGACCCCGCTGCCATGGGAGGGTAGGACAAAAGATGTCAGGCAAGTTCTTTTCCATAAGCACGTATGACTATATTCAGAAAACATGCCTACATTACATTGATGAACTGGAGCTAGTTCTGTGTCACCCTATGTTATAACTATTACATGAGGAATTGCGTCTGACATAATTATCCATCACTGATCCAATGCCTACGAGCTTTTCACATATTGTGCTTTGCTTATTTACTTTATCGTTGCTACTGTTACAATTACTACAAAACTGCTACCGTTACTTTTGCCACTGTTACCGTTACTTCCATACTACTTTGCTACTAAATACTTTGCTACGGATACTAAGTAATCCAGGTGTGGTTGAATTGACAACTCAACTGCTAATACTTGAGAATATTCTTGTAGCAACCCGACCTCAAACGGTCAAGTCTCTGTGCCTCAATGTCATCCCTGGATCAATAATGCTGACAAGCACAGTACTCGAAGGATTTATAACAGAGTAGCGATCACACACTTATTACATTGAATGTCTCAAAAGAGAACTTATTACAATAATATGGCTTAAGGCCATCTAATGCGATAACAGCGGAAGGCTTGGAAGATAAAGTGAGTCCATCAACTCCAATGGCATAGCTGAGCTGCACGGCAACGACCTAATGAACCTTACTCCTCGTCTGAAAAGTCTGCAACATAATACGTTGCAGCCCGAGAACGGGTCAGCACTTGGAATATGTTGGCAATATAACACAGTAGTGCAAGAACAGAATAATGCTATCACTACATGCATATTTGGTTGGTGGAAAGCTCTATGGTTATAGTTTTGCGAAAAGCAAATTTTTCCCTGCAACAAAGGAATAAATTTAATTTAACTATCATGGTGGTTGAAACATTGAGAAGGTATAACCCCAACTCAATCCCAAATTAAAGTAATTAACAACCCAACAATATTAATTATGAGTGATGAGATACATGTGATAACCCAAGTACTAGATACTCAAGAATTGTCCATAACCGGGGACACGGCTAACCATGATTAGATTGTACACTCTGTAGAGGTTTGCGCACTTTTCCCCACAAGACTCGATTGCTTCCGTTGAATATCTCACACTGCATGGTGTTTGAGAAACGGATGACCGAGAAATAGTCTTTCAGAAACATTAACTCCCTACTCCGGGTAGACCATACCAAACCTACAAAACCCACTACCTGCTGATCTACCTCTTCAAGAGCTTCACGTAACTTACTCAACTATGCTAGAGCCCATAATAGCTTGTGGCTGCACACGGAAGTTTCTAGTATGAATCATCTCAGTTCCCTTTAAGCCTGGGTGGCGGTCCATAGGAAGATCACACAGGTACCCCGGGATTTCCAAAAAAACAGACAACACTGGGTTCCCCAGGTGCCTCAATCCACCCAGATGTATATTAAAGTTGCCACCTTAAGTTGAACCATTAATTAAAAATCTCACATCTATCATGGATACACTCAAACCCAATCCACGTCTACGAGCATAGCATAGCAATTGAACAACGCGTAGAAGTAACTCCCAAGGGTTTGATAATAACAGGGCAATAGGTGCTACCTCAACAACTACTTCCCAATACCCTCAAGTTAAAGACATCCTAATCATGCAATGTTTGAGGATTGTACTAATGCAATGAAAACTGGGTATGAAAAGAGTATGATCAATGTGTTACTTGCCTTGCTGATGATCCGTGAATCCTAGAGACTCGTAGTAACACGCTTCGCACTACGGGAATTCTATCACAAACAAACAATAACATACATAAGCAGCTAGCAAAGATGCACGAGCAAAACTTCAAACAAAAGTGATTGACCAGAAATTTCAACTTAAGAACTCCGGTTTGCAAAAAGAATCAAATCAAACGGAGCAACAAAACTCAAACGGCAAAAGAAACAAGATCCGTTTACTAATCTGAACTAAAGTCAAATTTTACAGTATCAAAACCTTGTTTAAGTTGTTTAAACAGAAAGAGGGTCTCGAGACGAAACTCTACGCGTTTGAATCACCTGATTCCGACTAACGAGCGCGAAGAAAAACAGAATCTAAGATCGGATCAGAAATCGTGACTGAAAATAATCACAGATAAATCTGATAAAAGAAAACTGACGAACAGACTAACGAACGAGCGTTCGTTATCTGTAACTAACGGAAGAAAAACCGTTTGTTAGACGAACGTACGGACGAACGTCCGCTAATTAGTCGAACCGAGAAAAACCGGCAAACCAATCTAAAAAAACCGAACTAGGGTTCCTAAAGAAAAACCGAACAATTTTTTAAAAAAACCAGTCGGCCAAAGAGACCAAGCGGATCCCCCTGGACCCGGAGCACCCGGAGAGGTTTGCTGTCATGGGCACTGGCCTTGAAAGCAAATAGGAAGGTGAGCTCGTCGATTTCCTTCGTGAGAATTGAGACATCTTTGCATGGTCTCCCAAAGACATGCTGGGTGTCCCGACGGATCTCGCCGAGCACAAACTACGTGTGAGGCAGGATGCTAAGCTGGTCAAGCAACCCCCCTCCACCACCTGTTAGAAGAGAAGAGAAGGATTGTTGGAGAGGAAGTTGCCCGACTGCTAGCAGCCGGATTTATCATGGAAGTTTTCCACCCGGATTGGCTTGCCAACCCAGTCCTTGTGTTGAAGAAGAACAACAAGTGGTGTATGTGCATTGACTATACCAGACTCAACAAAGCCTGCCCCAAAGATCCGTTTGCTCTGCCCCGGATAGACCAAGTGATTGACTCCATAGCCGGATGCGAGCTATTGTCTTTCGTGGATGCCTATTCTGGCTACCATCAGATCAAGCTGGACCAGGCCGATCGCTTGAAGACCGCCATCATCACACCATTCGATGCTTTCTTCTACATCACCATGACGTTCGGCTTGAGAAATATCGGCGCCACCTTCCAGCGCTGTGTGCAGAGGTGCTTGTTGAAGCAACTCGGTGCCCACGTCCATGTGAACGACATTGTGGTGAAGACGGAAAAGCGTGGCACCTTGATGGAAGACCTCAAGGAGACATTTGAGAACCTGCGCCATTTCAACATCAAGCTCAACCTGGAGAAGTGTGTCTTTGGTGTGCCAGCCAGCCAGATACTTGGCTTCCTTATCTCAGAACACGGCATCGAGTGCAACCCTGTGAAGATCAAGGCCATCGAGCAGATGGAGAAACCCACCAAGTTGCGTGACGTCCAGAAGTTCACTGGGTGCCTGGAATCCCTCCTCCACTTCATCAGTCGGCTGGGCGAGAAGGCACTCCCTCTGTACAAGCTCATGAAGAAAAATAGTTGCTTCGAGTGGAATGACCAGGTGGATGCTGCCTTTCTCCAGCTCAAGCGTATGATGTCAACGCCGCCTATAATGGCGGCTCTGGCTACTAAAGAGCCCATGCTCCTCTACATCGCCGCCACCAACCGAGTCATCAGCATGGTGATCATCGTCGAGCGTCTAGAAGCCAGCAAGGCCCAGTCAGTCTAGAGGCTGGTGTACTACCTGAGTGAGGTCATGTCGGCCTCCAAGTAGAACTAACCCCAGTACCAGAATATGTGCTACGGCATGTACTTTGCCGCCAAGAAGCTGAAGCAATACTTCCAAGAACACTCCATCACGGTTGTCTGTACTGCTCCCCTTGCCGAGATCATGGGCAACAGAGATGCCTCGGGCCGGGTGGCCAAGTGGGCCATTGAGCTGGCTCCCCACACCATCTTCTACCAGCCCGCCCTGCCATCAAGTCCCAATTAAGCACTGGCCAACTTCCTCGTCGACTGGGCCGAGTCCCAGTACTTGCCGCCAGCGCCGGATTCTACGCGTTGCCGGATGCACTTTGATAGCTCAAAGATGCACACTGGCTTGGGAGCCGGCATCCTCCTCACCTTTCCCAAGGGTGACAAGCTAAAGTACACACTACAGATCCACTTCGCCACCTCCAACAATGTAGCCGAGTATGAAGCGCTCATCTTCAGGCTCCGACTGGCCAAAGAAATTGGCACTCACCGCATCCTCTGCTACGGCGACTCGGACTTGGTGGTCCAGCAGTCGTTAGGCGACTAGGACGCCAAGGATGCCAACATGGCAAGCTACCGCTTCCTCGTCCAGTAGATGAGCGGGCATTTCGACAGATGCGAGTTCATCCATGTACCACGAGCCGAAAAGAATGCAACGGACGCCCTCGCCCGCATTGACTCCACCCGGCAAGCCATACCAGCCGGCGTCTAGCTCGAGTGCCTCTGCAAGCTGTCTATCAAGCCCTCGCTAGAGTCCAACTCCTTCTTCGTGTCGGCTGCCCCTGGAGCAGTCGGATCCGTCTTGGGGACTTTGGCAGTCAGTGCGGGGACTTCAGTAGTCGGCTCGGGGACTTCACCAGACGGCCCGGGGGCAGCAGCACCAGCACTCGGCCCAACGACCGCAGCAGGCGGCCCGGGGGCTGCTGCAGTTGGCCCGGGAACTTCATCAACACCATCAGGAGCGGCCGACCCCAGCCCGCCGCCTCCCAACCTGGCCCCCCCTCATACCAGTCGCTGTATTCATAGTGGTGGCGGCCCCATCTTGGGCGCAACCCATCCGCGACTATCTAGTCAACCGCGTGCTACCAGCCGACCAAGTGCTAGCCCGATAGATCCAGCGCAGAGCAGGCGCCCATACCATCGTCAACCAAGAGCTCGCAAGGCGGAGTGTGACCGACGTCTTTCAGCGCTGCGTGGAACTGGGGAAGGGCATGGAGATCCTCAGAGATATCCATCAAGGCGAATGTGGCCACCATGCCGCCTCTAGATCCCTCGTAGCCAAAGCTTTCTGCCACGGTTTCTTTTGGTCGACTGCTTTGGATGATGCTAAGGAGTTGGTCAAGAAGTGCAAAGGGTGCCATAAGTTCAGCACCAAGCAACACCTGCCGACCTCCGCCCTCAAGACCATCCCCATCACCTGGCCGTTCACCGTGTGGGGCTTGGATATGGTTGGTCCATTCAAGATGGCATGAGGTGGCATGACCCATCTGCTGGTCGCCGTGGACAGGTTCACCAAGTGGATAGAAGCGAAGCCAATCAAGAAGCTGAATGGTCCGACTGCTGTCACATTCATCGCTGACATCAATGTTTGATATGGCGTTCCCCACAGCATCATCACAGACAACGACACCAACTTTGCCAAAGGCGCCTTGGCCCATTTCTGCGCAAATCAGGGCATCCAACTGGACCTAGCATTCTTTGCCCAACTGCAGTCAAATGGCCAAGTAGAACAAGCAAACGGCCTCATCTTGTCCGGCATCAAGCCCCGCCTGATTAAGCCGCTAGAGCGGTCGGCCAGCTGCTGGATCGACGAGCTAGCGGCCGTCCTCCAGAGCCTTCGGACCACGCCCAATAGATCAACCGGCTTCAAGCCCTCCTTCCTTGTGTACAGTGCCGAGGCTATCATCCCTACAGATATTGAGTTCGACTCGCCTCGAGTCACCATGTACACGGAGGCGGAGGCCAAAGATGCATGACAAGATGACATCGATCTTTTGGAAGAGGCCCGACTGCTATCATGCAATCGGTCCGCCATCGACCAGCAGAGCCTGCGCCGCCACCACAACAAGAAGGTCAGGCCGCGTTCTTTCGGCGAAGGCGACCTTGTGCTCCGCCTGATCCAGCAATCAGCAAGACAGCACAAGCTCGTAACACCTTGGGAAGGCCCGTTCATCATCAGCAAGGCCCTGGGCAATGACTCATACTACCTCATCGACGCCCAGAAGCCTAGGGCATGCAAGCGATGCACAGCCGTCAAAGAGACGAAGCAGCCATGGGATGCGAATCTTCACCGCCCATTTTACATTTGATTCGAGTGTATGTACCACGCCAACTTTTGTATTAAGTAAAAGACCTCAGGTCCCCCGAGGTGCACTCGGGGGCTACCTTTTTATCTGTGAGTTAAGCTTATGCCATGATTTGAGTTTCTCCTATCTCTGCCCCATCCCGGTTCCGTTCAGCCGGCACGGGGGCTCGCCGCCTTGACCTAAGTTTGCACCAGCCGGAGCTGACTAGTAGTGTGCTGATGCCAAAAGCCCTCTCTTCGCTCCAAGTCACAGCTTGCAGCGCGGATGGCCGACTGGCGAAGAGCTAAAGGCCGGAAGCGCCATCCACACGAAAACCGACTAAGTAAAAATGCTAACTTAGGCCTAGCCGGCTCCTTGTCTCCCTCGTCCGGCTGCTCAAGAGCCGGCAGGCAGGCTTCTAGCTCAACTAAGCTACGCTCTATGCAGTCGAAGTAACTTTCCCGTTCTGAAGAACAACCAAGTCCCTGACCTGGCCACAGACCCTAGAGCGGCTGTCCGGCCGGCAGGGATGCGGCCAAAAGAACGCGGGAAAAAAGCCAAAGAGAGAAAAGCAAATTCGAACAAGAACCCGGTAACACATGGAAGAATGTGGGGATTTAAACTTATATCTACATTGCAAAAGGCGCGAGGCCAGCATTCCTTAAGTTTAACTTACACCCCATGTGGGTGGAATCGCGCAAATTTAACATACTTGTTCAAAAGATTACAAAGACAGGAAAAGATAAGATAAAATGGCCACCTAGGCCAGAGGAGCAGTAGGCGGGTCCGAGAGGTTGGTGGAGGCAGCGGCGCCGGATGGTGGAGCGGCCGACTGGTGAGTCTCACCATGGTCAGCATGAGCGGCAGTCGGTGCAACCACCCATGGCTCGCTGGTCAAAGCTTGATCGGGCTGAGGATGGCTGTCCGCTCCGTCTTTCGGTGCATCATATTCGACGTCCTCGTACTTGTCATCTTCACCCTCATCACTAGAGGCGATCTCCTCCGCCGAGTCCTCCTAATCTATCAGGTTCAGCCCGAACCAGCTAGGCAACACCTCAGCGCCCTCGCCATCCAGTTCAGGGATGAAGACAGTGGTGTCGGCGTAGTTGGCGATAGCCGCCGCACACTGAGTGAGCGCAGGACACACCACTGCCAGCTCTGGACCGGCCTCCTGCCGAAAGGTGGCCAGCTAGTTCAGATCCAGGCCAGGGTACCAGGCCTTGGCGAACTCCAAGGCCGTCGAGGCACCTGCCAGAGCCGCGACGCCCTTCCAGGCCTTAAAGCGCCCGGCTGCCACCTCTAGCCAGTCAGCAGTCCAGCTGGGGGTGCATGGAACTTGGACGCATGGCCAGAGGGTGGCCAGTACCTGAGCCTCGGTGCGCTGCAGGAGGCGGAGCATCTGGTGGGCCGGCCGTAGGCGTGTCTTGACGGCCAGGAGCTGCTCGTTGAGATTTCGGGCGCGTTGGGAGCAATGTCCACACCCGCCGCCCTTCGCGCCATGCGCCGCGCCTCGATGGCCAGGCTGACGGTGATGGAGTAAACCGGGAAGTACTCTGCGCAAGAAGAAGGTCAAAATATTAGAAGACAAAGGCCGACTCCTGCAGCAGTCGGCGACCGCTCAAGAAGAAGAAATAAATTACCATCGATCATATCCTCGATCTCGTCGTAGCCGTCGGTCAGGAACTTCTCCTTCTCGGCCCAGTTTGAACGTTGAGTCTCGAACTCGGCCTTGAGGGAGTCTTCGCTGCCCTTCAGCCGCTTGAGCTCCGCCTTGTGCCGCTCCGCCTGGGCCGCCAGCACCCTGGTCAGGCGCCCGCACTCCTGAGCCGCCTGGTTGCGCTCCTGCTCCTTGGTCCGAAGCTCTGTTCGGGCCTTGCCCAGGCGCTGCTGCAGTTCGGCGGTTGCCTCTACAAAGATAAGAAAGAAAAGCCATCAGCATCAACAAAAGATTAGTTGCCAGAAGATCCAGCCCGACTGCTCGGCAGTCGGCCCAAATCTCGGGGGCTACACCCAGCGGGTGCGCTGACGCGCCCCCGCGAGAAGAAAGACGGAGTGCTTACTCCAGCTCTCGTTAAAATATCTGGTCCGCTTGGCCAGCTCCTGGTTCTGGGAGTTGTAGGCGGCCGTGTGGAGGTTGTGGTAGTCCTGCAACAAAGACAATGGAAGAAAAATAAACAAGTTAGCATTCGAAACTTACCTTAAAGTTCCGAGCCGCCTGCTCAGCAGTCGAACCGGAAATCAGAGGCTACACCCACTGGGTGCGCTGGCGCGCCCCCACAGAAGATCGCAGGAGTTTAAAAACGAAAAGCAAGTACGAACCCGAACGGTCGTCCGTGTCGCCAGGAACTCCTGCATGCATCGCTGGAGGGCAGCGCCTTGGGTAACGAACTGGGTTGAGACGTGCTGCACGGCCACATTCAGGACGCCGCTGCCACCCCCAGACACCTAGTCCGCAACGCTGGTGGCCTCGGTATCGGGCACCGCCAAGCTGGCGGCCCTGGCCTCCATCAGCCTTGGCGCCGAGCTCTCCCTCACCAGGCGCTAGCGCGCAGGAACACGGACCGTGGGGATCGGACCCGCCACCAACCCGCCGTTAGACGGCGCCACCTGCGGCGCCTCAGGCTGGCCGCCCTACGCGTTGGCAGTCAGCACACGCGGAACCAGCTCCGCCTCCAAATATACGGGGCCGCTCCCTCCCCTCTCCAAGGCCGGCTGGTTGACGCCAGCCCCGCCAACCGGCGCCTGGACCTCCAGCACCGGTGGCTCCGTGTGCTGCGGATCGACGGAGCCCGGGGCTCGACCGCGGGACGCCTCCGCCTCCTGTGCCTTCACGGCCGCATCCGCTAGCTCCTTGTTCACCGCATCGGCCTATGCTTGCGCCGCCTTGGCCACCGCCACGTCTTCCCGGGCCGCGGCGTCCCGCTCCTCTTGCGCCTCCCGCGCATTCCTTTCTGTTGCCTCCTAGAGGGCGGCGAGTGGATCCACGCGAAGGGGGCCTAAAGAGCTGTCGGCCGCCCCAACCACCGAAGGCACCGAGGCCCATGAGAGAGATAGCGGAGCACTGTTCAAGGAAACAAGGAAAACTATTGAAAAAATAGCAAGGGAAGCAAATGAGAAGCAACAGCAGGAAGGGTGAGGTACTTACGCAGATATGAACGGGCGCTGCTTCGTGTCTTTCTGGAACTGGGCTGCCCTCACAGCAGTCCTTGCCGCTTGGTCGCAGCAGCCGAGATCTTGACCTTCTTGGGCCGACTGCTAAGCAGCCCGGTGTCGGCCCGGTGTTTCGGCACGCCGGCTGCTGCTTGATACGTCTCCAACGTATCTATAATTTATGAAGCATTCATGCTATTATATTATCTGTTATGGATGTTTATGGGCTTTTCTAAGCACTTTTATATTATTTTTGGGACTAACCTATTTACTGGACGCCCAACCCATATTGTTGTTTTCTTGCCTATTTCAGTGTTTCAAAGAAAAGGAATATCAAACGGAGTCCAAACGGAATGAAACCTTTGGGCAAGTTAGTTTTGGAACGGAAGCAATCCAGGGGACTTGGAGTGCACGTAAGGGAAGCTTCGAGGTGGCCACGAGGCAGGGAGGCGCGCCCACCTTCCTTGTGCGCGCCCCCACCCTCATGGGCCCCTCGTGGCTCCCCCGGCCGACTTCTTTCGCCTATATAAGTCCAAATACCCGAAAACCATTGAGGACAATAATAGATCAGGAGTTCCGCTGCCGCAAGGCTCTATAGCCACCAAAAACCTCTCGGGAGCCCGTTCCGGCACCCTGCTGGAGGGGGAATCCATCACCCGTGGCCATCTTCATCATCCCAGTGCTCTCCATTATGACGAGGGATTAGTTCACCCTCGGGGCTGAGGGTATGTACCAGTAGCTATGTGTTTGATCTCTCTCTCTCTCATGTTCTTGACTTCGCACGATCTTGATGTATCGTGAGCTTTGCTATTATAGTTGGATCTTATGTTGTTTCTCCCCCTCTACTCTCTTGTAATGGGTTGAGTTTCCCTTTGAAGTTATCTTATCGGATTGAGTCTTTAAGGATATGAGAACACTTGATGTATGTCTTGCCATGCTTATCTATGGTGACAATGGGATATTCACGTGATCTACTTGATGTATGTATTGGTGATCAACTTGCGGGTTCAATGAATCTATGCATAGGGGTTGGCACACGTTTTCGTCTTGACTCTCCGGTAGAAACTTTGGGGCACTCTTTGAAGTACTTTGTGTTGGTTGAATAGATGAATCTGAGATTGTAAGATGCATATCGTATAATCATATCCACGGATACTTGAGGTGATAATGGAGTATCTAGGTGACATTAGGGTTTTGGTTGATTTGTGTTTTAAGGTGATATTCTAGTATGAACTCTATGATAGATCGAACGGAAAGAATAGCTTCGTGTTATTTTACTATGGACTCTTGAATAGATCGATCAGAAAGGATAACTTTGAGGTGGTTTTGTACCCTACAATAATCTCTTCGTTTGTTCTCCGCTATTAGTGACTTTGGAGTGACTCTTTGTTGCATGTTGAGGGATAGTTCTATGATCCAGTTATGTTATTATTGTTGAGAGAACTTGCACTAGTGAAAGTATGAACCTTAGGCCTTGTTTCCTATCATTGCAATACCGTTTACGCTTACTTTTATCATTAGTTACCTTGCTGTTTTATATCTTTAGATTACAAAAACCTATATCTACCATCCATATTGCACTTGTATCACCATCTGTTCGCCGAACTAGTGCTCCTATACAATTTACCATTGTATTGGGTGTGTTGGGGACACAAGACTCATTGTTATTTGGTTGCAGGGTTGCTTGAGAGAGACCATCTTTATCCTACGCCTCCCACGGATTGATAAACCTTAGTTCATCCACTTGAGGGAAATTTCCTACTGTCCTACAAACCTCTTCACTTGGAGGCCCAACAACGCCTACAAGAAGAAGGTTGTGTAGTAGACATCAAGCTCTTTTCTGGCGCCGTTGCCGGGGAGGTGAGTGCTTGAAGGTATATCTTTAGATCTTGCAATCGAATCTTTTTGTTTCTTGTTTTGTCACTAGTTTAGTTTATAAAAGAAAACTACAAAAAAGAAAAGAAAAAATGGAATTGAGTTTGTCTCATACGCTTCATCTTTTTAATATCTTTCGCGAGTATGATGAAAAGGAAAATTGTGCTCAAGTGCTAGAAGAAGAAGTCTATAAAATGTTTGGTACTAGATCTTTGTATGATGAGCATGATTGCAATGTTGTTAGTATGAATTCCTTGAATATTGATGATGCTAATGATATGCAAAGCCACAAGCTTGGGGAAGCTATGTTTGATGAAGATGATAATTTTTGTCCCCCAAGTTTTGATGAGCAAATTTATTATGATGAAAGCATGCCTCCTATTTATGATGATTATTGTGATGATACGTATGCCATAAAGATAAACTTCCTTATGTGGAGAGTACTAAAATTTTATGCAAGTAGATTATGAAAAGAATGCTTTATGTGATAGTTATATTGTTGAATTCATTCATGATGCTACTGAAAATTATTATGAGAGAGGAACATGTGCTTTTACATATTGCAATAATATCAAGTTTCCTCTCTATTGTTGAAAATTTTGAAGTTGCACTTGTTCTGCCTTCCTATGGAAGTTGATTCTTGTTCACATAAGTTGTTTTATCACAAAATCCCTATGCATAGGAAGTGAGTTAGTCTTAAATGTGCTAGTCATATGCTTCATGATGCTCCCATTATGTTTCAATTCTTATCTTTTATGTGAGCATCATTGTCATCATCATGCCTAGCTAGAAAGGCATTAAAGAAAAGCGCTTGTTGGGAGATAACCCAATATTTACCTTTACTGTTTTTGTGTGTTCACATGATTATGCTACTGTAGTAATCATGTTTGATAGCTTTTGTGTCCATAAAGTGCCAAGTAAGACCTTTAGGATAGCTTACGGTGATAGTTGCGTTGATTCTGCTGAAAATCAGAAACTGTTGCACCCTGTAAATTAGTTTTGATAATTCACATAAACGTGATTTTGATCTGATTCTTTTTGCTCTGGATTGGTACACAAATTTATTAGGACTTCCTAATTTGGTAGGATTGTTGGAGCTCCATAAGTATACGTTTGATACATATTATTACAGACTGTTCTGTTTTTGACAGATTCTGTTTTCTATGTGTTGTTTGCTTATTTTGATGAATCTATGAGTAGTATCGGAGGGTATGAACCATAGAGAAGTTGGAATACAGTAGATATTACACCAATATGAATTTAGAATGAGTTCATTACAGTACCTAAGCGGTGGTTATATTTTCTTATACTAACGGAGCTTACGACTTTTCTGTTGAGTTTTGTGTTGTGAAGTTTTCAAGTTTTGGGTAAAGATTCGATGGACTAAGGAATAAGGAGCGGCAAGAGCCTAACCTTGGGGATGCCCAAGGCACCCCAAGGTAATATTCAAGGACAACCAAGAGCCTAAGCTTGGGGATGCCCCGGATGGCATCCCCTCTTTCGTCTTCGTCCATCGGTAACTTTACTTGGAGCTATATTTTTATTCACCACATGATATGTGTTTTGCTTGGAGCGTCGTGTTATTTTATTTTGTTTTGCTTGCTGTTTGAATAAAATACCAAGATCTGAAATTCTTAAATGAGAGAGAGTCTTCACATAGCTACATAATTATTTAACTACTCATTGATCTTCACTTATATCTTTTTGGAGTAGTTTGTCATTTACTCGTGTGCTTCACTTATATCCTATGAGTAAATGGTTGAATGAGTTGAATGTCATAAATCTTAAATTACATATGTTTCATATGCTTACCCCATTGGGAGTAATGACTTCACATATAAGAAGTACAAGTGGTAAATTTATTGAAGGTTAGCAAACTTTGTATTGGTCACTTGAACAATTCATGAAAGAATATTGAAGGAAGAGAAATTTCACATATAAATATACCATCTTACACACCTTCTATGATTGTGAGCCCCATTAATTATTTTCAAACCTGAGCAAATTAGTTGAAGTTGGACAAGGAAGACAACGTAATGAGTTATGCTTGGGTGTATTTGTATAGAAGTTATATTGTTATAAATCCTCCAACATGTGGTGCTTGCTTTTTAGAATCCTTTGCTAGCCAAAATATCTATACTAAGAGGGAATACTGCTTGTGCATCCAAATCCCTTGAACCAAGTTTCTTCCATGAGTGTCCACCATACCTACCTATATGCGGTATTTACCTGCCGTTCCAAGTAAATTTGCATGTGCCAAACTCTAAACCTTCAAATAATAATCTGTTTTGTATGCCCGAATCGCTCATGTAGAGACTAGGGGCTGTCAGTATCTTGCATGCTAGGTGGGTTATTCTCACGATGAGTGGACTCCGCTCATCATTCATGAGAAAATGGCTGGTAACTGGGATGCCCAGTCCCATGATCAAAAGATCAAAATCAAATCAAAAATAATTGCAAATGAAACTCCCCTAGGATTGATGTTAGTTGGGGGCACCCGTTGTTTCGGGCAAGCCATGGATTGCTGATTGTTCGTGGAGGGGGAGTAAAAACTTTACCATTCTGTTTGGGAACCGCCTATATTGTATGTAGTATGGAAGATATTGGGAACTCTTGGTTGTTACGTTGACAATGAAAGCATACCTCTCAAAATTATTTTCATCTCTATTTTAAAATCGAGCTCTGGCACCTCTGCAAATCCCTGCTTCCCTCTGCGAAGGGCCTATCTTTTACTTTTATGCAAGAGTCAGTAGTATTCCTTCTCATTCCTACCTACTATTTAGTTGGCGAGCATCGTGTGTTGGGGAAAGATCTAAGCATATATGGCCATGCAAATATATTTGATCATGAATTATTATTGTTGACAATTATCTATATGATAAGTGAGTTGGGAGGCGAAACACTAAGCCCCTATCTTTCTCTGTGTTCGATGGATGCTATTTGTTCTAACAATATGCTTTGAGTGGTAGCAATCATGGAAGACTATATGATAGTTGAGTATGTGGAGTTTGCTAAATCAAAGCTCTGACATAGACCCTTCCTGAAAATAAGATGAACTGTAATTGTTTGATGACTGAGAATGAATTACGCCAGTTTTTAAGAAAGTTCATGGTCTATGCTTTAACATGTGAATAGTTTGTTACTTGATCTTGAGAAGTTTTATGAGATGAACTACTATTATGACATATAATCATGCTAGGAAAGGTGATTGAAATTATCATTGATCAAACTTGTGCACCTGCGAGCATTCACACTTCATAAATTCTTTCTTTTATCATTTACCTACTCGAGGATGAGTAGGAATTAAGCTTGGGGATGCTGATACGTCTCCAACGTATCTATAATTTATGAAGCATTCATGCTATTATATTATCTGTTATGGATGTTTATGGGCTTTACTAAGCACTTTTATATTATTTTTGGGACTAACCTATTAACCGGAGGCCCAGCCCATATTGTTGTTTTCTTGCCTATTTCAGTGTTTTGAAGAAAAGGAATATCAAATAGAGTCCAAACGGAATGAAATCTTCGGGCAAGTTATTTTTGGAACGGAAGAAATCCAGGGGACTTGGAGTGCATGTAAGGGAAGCTTCGAGGTGGTCACGAGGCAGGGAGGTGTGCCCCCCACCCTCATGGGCCCCTCGTGGCTCCCCGACCGACTTCTTTCGCCTATATAAGTCCATATACCCTAAAACCATCAAGGACAATAATAGATCGGGAGTTTCGCCGCCGCAAGCCTCTGAAGCCACCAAAAACCTCTCGGGAGCCCGTTCCGGCACCCTGCCAGAGGGGGAATCCATCACCGGTTGCCATCTTCATCATCCCGGCGCTCTCCATGACGAGGAGGGATTAGTTCACCCTCGGGGCTGAGGGTATGTACCAGTAGCTATGTGTTTGATCTCTCTCTCTCTCTCTCTCTCTCTCTCGTGTTCTTGACTTTGCACGATCTTGATGTATCGCGAGCTTTGCTATTATAGTTGGATCTTATGATGTTTCTCCCCCTCTACTCTCTTGTAATGGATTGAGTTTTCCCTTTGAAGTTATCTTATCGGATTGAGTCTTGAAGGATTTGAGAACACTTGATGTATGTCTTGCCGTGCTTATCTGTGGTGACAATGGGATATTCACGTGATCTACTTGATGTATGTTTTGGTGATCAACTAGCGGGTTCAATGAATCTATGCATAGGGGTAGGCACACGTTTTCGTCTTGACTCTCCGATAGAAACTTTGGGGCACTCTTTGAAGTACTTTGTGTTGGTTGAATAGATGAATCTGAGATTGTGTGATGCATATCGTATAATCATACCCACGGATACTTGAGGTGACAATGGAGTATCTAGGTGACATTAGGGTTTTGGTTGATTTGTGTCTTAAGGTGTTATTCTAGTACGAACTCGATGATAGATCGAATGGAAAGAATAGTTTTGTGTTATTTTACTACAGACTCTTGAATAGATCGATCAGAAAGGATAACTTTGAGGTGGATTTGTACCCTACAATAATCTCTCCATTTGTTCTCTGCTATTAGTGACTTTGGAGTGACTCTTTGTTGCATGTTGAGGGATATTTATATGATCCAGTTATGTTATTATTGTTGAGAGAACTTGCACTAGTGAAAGTATGAACCTTAGGCCTTGTTTCCTACCATTGCAATACCATTTATGCTTACTTTTATCATTAGTTACCTTGCTGTTTTTATATTTTCAGATTACAAAAACCTATATCTACCATCCATATTGCACTTGTATCACCATATGTTCGCCGAACTAGTGCACCTATACAATTTACCATTTTATTGGGTGTGTTGGGGACACAAGAGACTCTTTGTTATTTGGTTGCAGGGTTGCTTGAGAGAGACCATCTTCATCCTACGCCTCCCACGGATTGATAAACCTTAGGTCATCCACTTGAGGGAAATTTTCTACTGTCCTACAAACCTCTGCACTTGGAGGCCCAACAACGTCTACAAGAAGAAGGTTGTGTAGTACACAACACTGTTGCCGGTGCGGCCGAGGAACTGGCACCTGCCTTATGAGTGTGATGGCTGCAACGCGGCTCGTCGTCCTCCTCATCGTCATCCGGCCACTCCCCAAGACCGCCTCCCGAGAAGCCACATGCTCCCCTTCCGTCGCCACCCGTGGCGTTGTCCTCCTCCGTGGCGGCCGACCCCAAGTCAGGGTGGTTCGCGTCGCTCACCGCCCGGCCTGGCAGGAACTGGTCACATGGGACTGGTGCGTTGGTGGCCGGTTGGCCCGGTTGGCACTGCACCATGATGATTGCTCAGGCCGCAAGAAAAACCAGGACCAGCAAATAGATAGAGAATCAAACGACTTACCGAAAGCGGCGGATGAGCCTAGCTGTACAGCGGCTTGCCGAACCGCCACTCCGTCTCCGAGAGCTTGGCGTCGGAGAAAGAGTTCGCCATCTGGACCACCTCCTCGTCTGGCAGCACCTTGGTGGACATCCGGGTTGGGTCCCGGCGCCCACTAATGTTGCTGATCATGTGGGGCCGGTCCTGAAGAGGCAGCACCCGGCGCTCCACGAAGGCGGCCAGCGGGTCGGAGGCCTTGAGGCCCTCCAAGTCCATCATCACCTGGAGCCTAGCGAGGGCGGTGGCGGAGGTGACTGTCAGGGTCTTCGGCCGATAACTCCAGTTGGTGCGGGGCTCGGCAGGCGGGCCGACTACAAAAGCCGACAGGTTGACGTAGTTCCGCCTTGGGTGGACGTTCTCGATGTAGAAGTAGGATTTCTGCCATAGCTTGGCCGACTGCAGCAGGGCGAGAGCCGGGAAGCGGGTCCCACCTCCGGTGCACCGCACTGCGCCACCTCGTTCTTGGCGGCGGTACCGAGCTTGAGGTAGAAGAGCTCTCCCCATAGCTCGAGTGTGGGAAGAGTGCCAAGATATCCCTCGCAGAGGGTGACAAAGGCGGACATCAACACCACCATGTTCGACGTGAGGTGGTGGGGCTGCACTCTGTAGAAATCGAGGAACGAGCGGAGGAACCCGCTCGCCGGCAGGCCGAAGCCGTGGAGGAAGTGCGACTGGAAGACAATGCGCTCGCCGCCCTCGAGCGCCGACGAGATCTCCCTTTCGGGAGGAACACGCACCTTGACATTCAAGAAGTGGGGTAGCCACCGCGTCTTGCGGAGGAACTCCGGGTGGTTGTCGTGGACATTGGAGCCAACCCAGTCACCTGCGCGGCCGCTGTGCGCCATGGGCTCCAAGCTTGGCGGTGGAGCGGGGCGGCTGTGATGTGAAGAAGTCCGGCAACGACGAGCTGCGGCAGCGCTCCGGCGAGACGAGAAGGCGTAGCGGCAGCTGCTACCTCTTGAGCACTGCATTGGATTTCCCCGAAGAGGAGAGGATGATGCAGCAAAGTGGCGTAAGTATTTCCCTCAGTTTTTGAGAACCAAGGTATCAATCTAGTAGGAGACCACGCACGAGTCCCTCGTACCTACACAAAACGATAGCTCCTCTCAATCAACGCGATTAGGGGTTGTCAATCCCTTCACGGTCACTTACGTGGGTGAGATCTGATAGAGATGATAAATAATATTTTTGGTATTTTTGATATAGAGATGCAAAGTGAAAAGTAAAAGGCAAAGTAAAAACAAAGCAAGTAATATAGTGATGGAGATTGATATGATGAGAATAGACCCGGGGGCCATAGGTTTCACTAGTGGCTTCTCTCAAAAGCATAGATATTCTACGGTGGGTGAACAAATTATTGTTGAGCAATTGACAGAATTGAGCATAGTTATGAGTATATCTAGGTATCATCATGTATATAGGCATCACGTCCAAGACAAGTAGATCGAAACGATTCTGCATCTACTACTATTACTCCACTCATCGACCGCTATCCAGCATGCATCTAGAGTATTAAGTTAAAAACAGAGTAACGCCTAAAGCAAGATGACATGATGTAGAGGGATAAATTCATGCAATATAATAAATACCCCATCTTGTTATCCTCGATGGCAACAATACAATATGTGCCTTGCTGCCCCTTCTGTCACTGGGAAAGGACACCGCAAGATTGAACCCAAAGCTACGCACTTCTCCCATTGCAAGAACTACCAATCTAGTTGGCCAAACAAAAAGGATAATTCGAAGAGACTTGCAAAGATAACTCAATCATACATAAAAGAATTCAGAGAACATTCAAATATTATTCATAGATAAGCTGGATCATAAACCCACAATCCGTCGGTCTCAACAAACACACCGCAAAAAAGAAGATTCATCAAAAAGAAGATTACATTGGTCCCACGAGAGAGGGGGAGAACATTGTATTGAGATCCAAAAAGAGAAGAAGCCATCTAGCTACTAGCTATGGACCCGAAGGTCTGAAGTAAACTACTCACACTTCATCGGAGGGGCTATGGTGTTGATGTAGAAGCCCTCTGTGGTGGATGCCCCCTCCGGCGGAGCTCCGGAACAGGCCCCAAGATGGGATCTCGTGGATACAGTAAGTTGCGGCGGTGGAATTAGGTTTTTGGCTCCTGTTCTGATAATTTGGGGATACATAGGTATATATAGGAGGAAGGAGTACGTTGGTGGAGCAACAGGGGGGCCATGAGGCAGGGGGCGCCCTAGGGGGGGCGCGCCCCCCACCCTCGTGAGCACCTCTGTTGTTCCTTGGAGCAGGGTCCAAGTCTCCTGGATCACGTTCGGTGACAAAAACACGTTCCCGGAGGTTTCATTCCGTTTGGACTCCGTTTGATATTCCGTTTCTTCGAAACACTAAAATAGGCAAAAAACAGCAATTCTGGGCTGGGCCTCCGGTTAATAGGTTAGTCCCAAAAATAATATAAAAGTGGAAAATAAAGCCCAATATAGTCCAAAACAGTAGATAAAGTAGCATGGAGCAATCAAAAATTATAGATACGTTGGAGATGTATCAGGCATCCCCAAGCTTAATTCCTGCTCATCCTTGAGTAGGTAAATGATAAAAAAGAATTTTTGATGCGGAGTGATACTTTGGCATAATTTCAATGTAAATCTTCTTAATTGTGGCATGAATATTCAGATCCGAAAGATTCAAGACAAAAGTTCATATTGACATAAAAGATAATAATACTTCAAGCATACTAATCAAAGCAATCATGTCTTCTCAAAATAGCATGGCAAAAGAAAGTTCATCCCTACAAAATCATATAGTTAGGCTATGCTTCATTTTCATCACACAACGATGTTCCCAACTTCTATACCCCCTATGACAAGCCAAGAAATTGTTTCATACTTAAATAATCTCAAAAAAATTCAACCTTCATGCAATACATGAGCGTGAGCCATGGATATAGCACTATGGGTGGAATAGAATATGATGATGGAGATTGTGTGGAGAAGACAAAAAAGGAGAAAGTATCACATTGACAAGGATAATCAACGGGCTATGGAGATGCCCATTAATTAATGTCAACATGAGGAGTACGGATTGCCATGCAACGGATGCACTAGAGCTATGAATGCTCAACAAAAGAAAACTAGTGGGTGTCATCCAACTTGCTTGCTCATGAAGACCTAGGGCATTTGAGTAAGCCCATCGTAGGAATATACAAGCCAAGTTCTATAATGAAAAATTCCCACTAGTATAAAAAGACAACTTATGAGACTCACTATATGAAGAACAAGGTGCTACTTTGAAGCATAATATATGAGACTCACTACATGAAGAACAAGGTGCTACTTTGAAGCACAAGTGTGGAAAAAGAGATAGTAGCATTGCCCTTTTTATTTTCTTTTTTTTTGGGCCTTTCCTTTTTTTCTTTTGGCCTTTCTCTTTTTTTTTTGTTTGGGCAATGCTCTAATAATGATGATCATCACACTTCTATTGATTACAACATAAGGATTACAACTCGAAACTTAGAACAAGATATGACTCTATATGAATGCCTCCGGCGGGTTACCGGGATGGTGCAATGAATCAAGAGTGACATGTATGAAAAATAATGCATGGTGGCTTTGCCACAAATACGATGTCAACTACATGATCATGCAATGGCAATATGACAAAAGCAATGTATGTCATGAATATGATGATGGAAGTTGCATGGCAATATATCTCGGAATGGCTATGGAAATGCCATGATAGGTAGGTATGGTGGCTGTTTTGAGGAAGATATAAGGAGGTTTATGTGTGATAGAGCGTATCGTATCATGGGGTTTGGATGCACCAGTGAAGTTTGCACTAAATCTCAAGGTGAGAAAGGGCAATGCACGGTCCCGAAGAGGCTAGCAAAGGCGGAAAGGTGAGAGTGCGTATAATCCATGGACTCAACATTAGTCAAAAGAACTCATATACTTATTGCAAAAATTTAAAAGTCATCAAAAATCAAGTACTGCGTGCATGCTCCTAGGGGGGAGGTTGGTAGGAGTTAACCATCGCGCGCCCCCGACCTTCACTCATAAGGATGCACAAGCGAGGTACACCATATTTCAAATTTGTTACACAACTTTAACCATACGTGCATGCTACGGGACTTGCAAACTTCAACACAAGCATTTCTCAAATTCACAATTACTCAACTAGCACGACTTTGATATTATCACCTCCATATCTCAAAACAATTATCAAGCATCAAACTTATCTTAGTATTCAATTCACTCAAAAGAAAGTTTCACATATCTTGAACACCAAGTATATTAATATTTAAGCAAATTACCATGCTATTAACGACTCTCAAAATAATCTAAGTGAAGCATGATAGATCAATAGTTTCTTTAAAACAAATCCACCACTATGCTCTAAAAGATCTAAGTGAAGTACTAGAGCAAAAATTATCACGCTCAAAAGATATAAGTGAAGCACTATGAGCAAAACTATCAAGCTCAAAAGATATAAGTGAAGTACAAAGAGTATTCTAACAAATTCCAGTTCATGTATGGCTCTCTCAAAAGGTGTGTACAGCAAGGATGATTGTGGTAAACTAACAAGCAAAGACGCAAATGATACAAGACACTCCAAGCAAAACACATATCATGTGGTGAATAAAAATATAGCTCCAAGTAAATTACCGATGGAAGTAGACGAAAGAGGGGATGCCTTTCGGGGCATCCCAAAGCTTTGACTTTTTGGTATCCTTGTATTATCTTGGGGTTCCATGGGCATCCCCAAGCTTATGCGCTTGCCACTCCTTGTTCCATAATCCATCAAAAGAATTCACCCAAAACTTGAAAACTTCACAACACAAAACTCAATAGAAATCTCGTGAGCTCTGTTAGAGAAAGAAAACAAAATACTAATTTAAGGTACTGTAATGAACTCATTATTTATTTATATTGGTGTTAAACCTACTGTATTCCAACTTCTCTATGGATCATAAACTATTTTACTAGCCATAGATTCATCAAAATAAGCAAACAACACACGCAAAACAGAATCTATCAAAAACAGAACAGTCTGTAGTAATCTGTAACTAACGCAAACTTCTGGAACTCTAAAAATACTACCAAAATAGGAAGTCTGGACAATTTGTTTATTGAACAGCAGCAAAAATAATCAACGCAAAATCACGTTTCTGTGATTTAACAAAATTATATTCGTGCGCGCAAAGTTTCTGTTTTTCAGCAGAATCAAATCAACTATCATCGTAGGTTATCCTATAGGTTCTACATGGCACAAACACTAATTAAAACATAAAACCACATCCAAACAGAGGCTAGATGGATTATTTATTCCTAAACAGAAGCAAAAACAAAAAAAACAAAAAAAATTGGGTTGCCTCCCAACAAGCGCTATCGTTTAACGCCCCTAGGTAGGCATTGATATTTCAATGATGCTCACAAGAAAGACAAGAATTGAAGCACAAAGAGAGCATCATAAAACACGTGATAAACACATCTAAGTCTAACATACTTCCTATGCATAGGCATCTTATAGGAAAACAAATTATCAAGGCAAGCAAAAACTAGCATATGCAAGGAGGCGGAAAGAAACAATAGCAATCTCAACATAACGAGAGGTAATTTATTATCATGAAAATTTCTACGACCATATTTTCCTCTCTCATAATAATTACATGTGGGATCATAACCAAATTCAACAAAATAGCTATCACAAAAAATATTTTCAACACGATCCACATGCATGCAAAGTTGACACTCTTCCGAAATAGTGGGATTAACATTAACTAAAGTCATGACCTCTCCAAACCCACTTTTATCAAAAATTTCATAACATTGAATATTCTCCAAATATGTGGGATCTAGAGTTGACACTCTTCCAAACCCACTTTCAATATTATTGCAAACAATATTATGAATCTCATATTCATCATGGGGATTAAATAAATTTTCAAGATCATAAGAGGAATCACCCCAATCATGATCATTGCAACAAGTAGTAGACATAGCAAAACTAGCATCCCCAAGCTTAGGGTTTTGCATATTATTAGCACAATTGACATCAAGAGAATTTATAGTAAAATCATCTAGATCATGCTTTTCGTTGAGGGAGCTATCAAGCATGGGTGCAATAGCAACGATCTCATTTTTAACATAAGGAACTATAGCAAATTCGTCTTCATAATATTGGCTTCATGGCCACAAGAATAGCAAGCATCATGTTCATCAAGGGATATTTCAATCAAATCATCGGAATCATCATTATCTATAGATTCATGCATATCATTATTTTCTTCCAAAGCAACGGTCATTCTTTCAATAAATTCTTGGACATAGACATTATGAGCAAGGTTTTCATTGCAATAATTAAGTATGACGGAATTTTCAGATTTGTTGAGAGTAAAATCATAATTTTCAATCAAAGAAGAAACTTCATGAGCACCCTTAAAAACGACAAATTCTTCAATTTGTTCGATATCATAGTAACTATAAACACCCTTTGCATGCTCATCTAAAGATTTCCCATCAGCTAGGCTAGTTGGGGTTTCAGCACGAGCGCATAAGGATCGAAGATGATCCAAGTTGAACAGTTTAAGTGGATCCATATCAATAGATTTTTAGCAAGCATATAGAAGGCAAAAGGAAACACAAACAAAGATACATACGGGAAGAAGGTGAACGAAAAAGAGAGGGCGAATAAAACGGCAAGGGTGAAGTGGGGGAGAGGAAATGTAGCGACCCGACCTCAGACGGTCAAGCCTCTGTGTATCTGTGCCATCCCTGGATCAGTATGCTGGCACACATAGTACATCAATGTATATATCAAAGTGCAATCACATGGATAAATAACGTAAAATGATATATACCTCATAATACTCAGCGGAAACAATCAAACGGGTGTGGAGTCCCATCAACGCCATCGGCAGGTTGAGTGTAGACCGTAACCCTGTACCGTAATCTTACTCGTCGGAAGAAAGTATCTGCAACATGATACGTTGCAGCCGTGTAGGTCAGTACATTGAATGTACCGGCAAGATCACAATAAGAGTGAACAGATGATAAACTATACTATATGCAATATGGCTTTATGGCTCTGTATCTGAGTTTTTGTTTGCGTAAAAGCTGATTTTATTTTACCTACAACAAAGGAATAGAATGAAGTCTGTACTAAGGAGTTTTCTATCATGACATGGTTCCGCCAACCGATGTCTCATAGCCCAAAATCATCATAAGTTGCCCACAATTAAGTTATCAATCCGGTGTTGAGAGTTTCTTAATATAACCTAATCATGGTTTTAGGTTAACTTAACAGAAAAGGTTTCACTAAGCAACTAGGAGCAAAAAGACTTAATTAAAAAGCTATTATAAAACTCATTTTAGGCCTAATCCAATTTCTATTAAGAAAAAATAATTTAAAACTTTTATTAGTTTTAAATAAAAGTTCATCTACTAGAATGACAGAAACTAACCTAGAATAACTAATCACAAGTTAAAAATAAATTAATTTACTAATTAATTAATTAGGAAAACAGGAACTAGTTAATTAATTAGGATTAATAGGATTCTGTCTAAAACTAATTATTTATTAATCCTAAAATACCCAAGTTAATTTCTAGGGTTTGGCAATGTCAAAATAAAGTGATGACAAAAAGAATCATGCAAAAAATAATTTTTTTGTTAACTAAAGTTATAGCAGATTTACTATTCTGACTAAAACTAAAATAAAGCAAATTTAATTATTTTTGACATAGCTAAATATATATTTTACAGAAACTACATAAAATTTGCAATCCAACAAAAAAAGAATCACTCAAAAATATTAAACAGAATAAAAGATATACATTTTTGAAAACAGAAACTATTCGGCTAAAACAGAAAATCAAAATAAAAAGAAAAAGGCCTAATGGGCCTATACTGTGCCCTGTGCGTTAGATAGCCTAAACGGGCCCTAGGTTTAAACTAAACGAACCGGGCCTAAAATAAAAACCTAAACTAAAAAAAACTAAACCGATCGGAACCGGCCGGTTTTCTAAATAAAACCTAACCCTTCGGGGTTCTAATCCTAGCCCTAGATCTAGGATCGGACGGTGGGGGGTGATGCCGGTGACTTACCGGACTCCGGCGACGGCGGCGGCGGCGGCGAAAGTGCGTCGGGGCGTCTGGGCGTCGGGGAGCTCCGGCGACTCGTCGGGAAGATGCGCACGAGGTCGGGGAGGGGTTCGGTGGTGTTGGGGGGGGTCGGGGTGGACCAGGGGGTCGACGGCGGCAACAATGGCGGCGGGGAGGGCTCGGGTCTCCGGCGACGTCGAGCGGGAGAAAGAGGGGGTGCGGCGAGCTCTCGGGGGGGGGAATGGGGTGCGGGGGCTCGGCTCTTTATAGCCAGGGCCTCGGCTTCGCTTCGGAAGGGCATCGGGGGCGGTCGGGGGATCCCGGATCCTTCGGGATCCGGTCGATCTCCGGCGAGGTCGGTGGCGTGGGCGAGGGGGGAAGGAGAGGGGCGGGGCCCACGGGTCAGCGAGAGGGAGAGAGGGGCGAGGGGGTCGGGTGGCCGATGCCAACGGGTTTCGGCGAGCGGGCGAGGGGGAAAGGCGAGCTGGGCTGGCTCGGCTGGCGCTGGGCTGGCCAGTTGGGCCGGCTCGGCTGGGCCTGGCGCGGGGCTGAGGAGGGGGCGGCGCGGGCTGGGCCTGGGGTGGCCTGGCTGGCGCCCCTGGGGGTTTTCTTTTATTTATTTTTTTTTATATAAAACTAAAACAAAAATAACACCAAATCTATAAATATTTTATATAGGGTATATATATACCCAAATGATCGGGGGAATATTCCCTTTCATTTGAACATTTTTCCAAAGGCAAAATCCAAACTTCATAAAAATCTATTTTTTTCAAATTCAAATAAATTTCAGATTTGAATCCAAATCTTTTGGCATTTTTTTCCTCTGATATTTTTGGAGTGTCATGTTTGCTCCTCTCATACTTTTGATCAAGTATTTATCAGGCATAGTTTTTGAAATGTTTCCCACATGCCAAAGTTTGAAATTCAAATTCAAAACTCAAAATTTGAAAGAGGGTTTCAAAGCACTTTCAAATGATTTTCAACTTGATTCATTATAACTTCCAACTCCTATTTCACATAATTGAAGAAGTCATCTTATCTTCCCTCATGAATATCATTGAGTTGCATAAAGCTTTGGATTTGAAATCTTCCCAAATGAAATTCAAATCTTTTTCCAAAACCCTATTCATTTAAAAATGAAGGAAGTCATGTCATCCTCACTCTAGGCTTTGGTGTTGGTATGAATTTGAATCCATTGGGATCAAAAGGCAAAAGGGGAAAGTTTTGGGAAAGTCATTTCATTCCCTCTCATTCAACTTTCAAAAGTTTCAAATTTCACTCAGTTTCACTCAATCCATCAAACCAACAATCAGACAATCAAGCATAGTTATTTATTTAATATAACATTCCAAAATTTAGAATTTTGGGATGTTACAAACCTACCACACTTAAAATGAATCTCGTCCTCGAGATTCGAAGAGGCTAGCAAGAAAAGGGTAGGGGTTGGGGGTCTTCTAGCAAGAGTTTTGGTCAGAAAGGTCAGGGGTGCTACCACACTTAAAAAAACAAGGTCATGGTTCCAATAAACTCAGATATTTCCTCTGGAGGGCTGACAATGTATGTCTCTTCACATATCTTACAATAGCTCCTTCATTAAAGCTCTTCTGTCAGAAGCATAGAGTTTTCCTCAAAAGCTTGGGTCGGTTCGTCAAAGTTGAAGTTCGTCCGAGACTGGATCTTCTTAGCTGATAGGTCTGAGTCCACCCTAAACAACTATTGAAACACTCATGGTGGTATTCCATTAATGGTTTCTCCTGCAGAAAACGGGTCTGGGTTGAACTTCACCGTTTATCCTACGATTTGCAACGGTTGCCTGTAAAGGGTTCCATCGTCCTACCATTTTATGGTTTAAGAAAGGCTTCAACGAGCGTCGTCACTTTACTATGGGTAAGTCACTCATATTTTACCATCCCATATAGCAAAGCGAACAATAAGGGTAAGTCGGTATGGTGATCAATCCATCCCGCACCCAAATCATTACCTTGTACATGGTTTAGCGAATCTCGCATTCTAACACTCGGTCATCCTCACAAGCATTGCAGAATTTCTCTTGTCGACGAACCAAGTTCGAAAAAAAAATCCATTGATTATGCAGGCCAAAACAAACATCTATTGTTCCTTATCAACTCTCAGGTTTTGCGTAAACTCCTACGAAACGTATGCTGATTGGATCACTAATTCTTCCAAATGTACTCCTTTATCAAGGGTACATCTATTCCTTCTCAAAATCCTGGGCCTGTGGGTTATGGCCCACTTCAGCGCTAGTGCAGCTTTAACTCATCCTTGGAGTAACTCTCATGTTACACCTCCTTTGAATCCAGTAGTATTCTGTTTTCTTCATACCATCATATCAAAACAAATCTCCAACTCATTTTGTTCAGCTTCCTTCTATGGGCCGTCATGAATAACACATTTCTTTCTTCATTGATCTTGTGGCTTTACAGAGTACTATGACCAAAATAAAGTGCACATAAAATCTCATTAATCTCATATCAAATTTTCGTAAATCCAAATTCCAAAAAGTACTTGTTACAAATGCTGCCATCCACATGATTTGGTATGGTCAGACATTACTTCCACTTTATTTATTTATCCTCCTCGAGGATTCTTCAGTCCCACTGGAATTGTGCGACATGAGCCTTGAAATCTTCAATCCTCTGTTTCATCATGGTGGCCTTGAGCTTCACCTCCATCATCTCCGTATGCACTTCGCTTAGGTATTCCTGAGTATGACGGAGTCTTGCTTCTAGTATTTCTCCGATCTGACGTATGGCTTCCATGGCTGCTTCACGAACAACATCGAAGAAAGTTGCTTGTGGCACACGTGAAATGAAGAAGTAATGCCCCATCCTCTTTGGGCAAACTCCTTTCAAACGGTGGAGGTGTACCTCCACATACCAAAGTTCCACTCCCTTTTGCAGGAAGGGGTAGCCTTTGTAGACTGCATCTCCTTCAAGGTGAATATGCTTCATCATGTCCTTCAAGATCTTCGGGTAATCATGATCACTTGTCAGGGTCATGATCGTTTCAGGACCCTTAAGGAAAGACTCGTAAAGTGTCGTCATCTGTAGTTTGTGAAACAAAAATGATGCTCAGAGTAAGGTACTTATCTCCTGGGCACTCATTCATATCATCCAAACAAAACGTCAATCTTAATTCCAATTTCCTGTTTATGCATCACAACTCACTTTCTTCCATGTTCATCTCGAATATTAATTTCCAAGATAAAATATGACAACTCCTTGAAGTTTTTCAGCATGTGACATTACAACTTTATTGAGTCATGAACTATTACAATCTCAGGGTAATCTATTACATAACTCAACTTATTGAGATCATGAAAATGAAATTGCTTTCTACTACTCTTATTATCCATAATCAAAATTCCAACTACTCAACTCCAGCTTTCGTCTTGTCGGAACATTTAGTAGCATAATGTCCTGCTGCCTTGCAGCGAAAACAAATGACTTTCGATAAGTCTTTGGGCGTCTTGGAGGTGGTGCCTGCTCCTTGAGTTCCTTGCTTCCTTTCGGGACAATGATTGGCATAATGCCCTACGTCCTTACATTCAAAACAGGTGATATGGCTCTTGTCCCTATTTGCAGAAATTGGGTTGTTCTGAGGGTGTCTTTGTTTTCTCTTCCTGGTTTTCTTCGTTCTGATCAAACCTTCTATTCCTTGTGGGTCAAACTCTATTGCTTCTGTCGAGAAGTATCCCGGATACTCTTTTCTTTCCTTGGTGCAATACTGTGAAAAATGTCCTTCTTCTCCACATGAATAGCAGGCATTGGAGTAAAATCTGTTGAGAACTTCTCCATCCAGGTCTTCAACACTTTCATTCATTACTGGTTCTTCTAGGTCTTCCTTGAGGGCTTCTTTCATTCCATCTTCCTGCTTCGGAATAGTTCGTTGCACCGTGGAGTAAAAGTGACACTGCACCGGGTAGTGGGTGGTTCCTTCACACAAGAAACAAGTCACCTGACTAGTTGGGCATTCCTCAGCTGGGTGTTTCTCCTCACAATGAGGGCATCCATCCTTGTGTTCCTCCTGGGTGTGTCCTATTTCTCCGCAAATCTTGCAGGCACAAGGTTTCTTCTTCGGGTTATCATAGTGCTTCCGGATGAGACGTGATCTCAACAGGGTCTTCCTGAATTCCTCCCAAGTTCTTGCTCCATTAAATCCTTGTATGGCTTGATGCATATTCCACCAGGTTGCAGCACTTCCTTCAAAGTACTGAAGAGCGTACGATACTTCATTCTTCCTTGAAACCAAATTGCTCCCGAAGTGATTCTCCATGTTCTGAATCCATAGCTCTGCCTCCGGCTGAGTCTTCGGTCCAGAGAATATCAGTCCAACTTCATTCATCATCTATGGGGTCCAAAAGTTTTGGGATGAGATATGAGAGAGGTGGGGAGGGATACACACAATACAAACGATAGTTTTCGAAGAAACAAGTTTTACTTTGTGGCTGTCGGAAAACATCAAACAAATGACAGCTCACAAATCGTCGCTTCCAACGTAGGTGTATAACAGGGGTTTGGTCTTCTAAAGGTCTAATAATTCTTCAGATCCTTTCAAGTCTTCGGAGTCTTCAACTGTTCTAGCTTCTAATACATGGTGAATTACTCAGAGGTCATCAGTTCTCCGATATCAAATCCTTCTTGGAGCGTCTTCAGTTGATCTTCCGTGTGGTCAAAAGGGAAAGGTGTATATTCTAACTATCTGAGGTCAGAGGGACTATTTGATAAAATCAGAAAAGACGAGGAGTAAAGGATCCTTTTGAAAATAAAGTTTTAGAGATTTCCTGTCCTAGGGCTTTTCCGGTTTCTAGGGTCACGTCCTACAGTCAACATGTGCTCTGATACCATCTCTGTAGCGACCCGACCTCAGACGGTCAAGCCTCTGTGTATCTGTGCCATCCCTGGATCAGTATGCTGGCACACACAGTACATCAATGTATATATCAAAGTGCAATCACATGGATAAATAACATAAAATGATATATACCTCATAATACTCAGCGGAAACAATCAAACGGGTGTGGAGTCCCATCAACGCCATCGGCAGGTTGAGTGTAGACCGTAACCCTGTACCGTAATCTTACTCGTCGGAAGAAAGTATCTGCAACATGATACGTTGCAGCCGTGTAGGTCAGTACATTGAATGTACCGGCAAGATCACAATAAGAGTGAACAGATGATAAACTATACTATATGCAATATGGCTTTATGGCTCTGTATCTGAGTTTTTGTTTGCGTAAAAGCTGATTTTATTTTACCTACAACAAAGGAATAGAATGAAGTCTGTACTAAGGAGTTTTCTATCATGACATGGTTCCGCCAACCGATGTCTCATAGCCCAAAATCATCATAAGTTGCCCACAATTAAGTTATCAATCCGGTGTTGAGAGTTCCGAGATAGATCCAAGTCCAGAGGCTCAAATTGTCCGTAACCGGGGACACGGCTAATCGATTAGGTTATAACCCTCTGCAGAGGTTTGTACACTTTACCCGCAAGATTCGATCCCTCTCTTTACGTTCTCGCACTTCAGGGTGTTTGAGAACAAGATGACCGAAACATGGTCTTCCAAAGAGTTCCTCTGACCACTGTCCGGTACCCATCCGTCCTACCGTAGTTCTACATCTGCTAGTACCGTCCCAGCCAGAGTCACAACTAAGGTCAACCAAGCCAGAGCCCATAATGACTTGCGGTTGCACAGGTAAGCTTCCGGGCGTGAAGTATTCTTCCGTCTCTTTGAGTCTGGGTGAAGCTTTCCGCAAGATGTCATGGCGCTTCTCCATGCATCCCGGCCAACCACTGGGTTCTCCAGGGTGCCCGTCAACCGTCCTTCACCCAGTAGTGTGTATTGAAATCCTGTCTCGAGTCTTGAAGTCTTGAGGTCTTGAAGAGGCAGTCCTTGCAGATTCCATCATGGAGTTGTCGTCATTGACGTAGAATCCTCCCTTCTCACATCACTCCCGAGCACTCATACCAAACCCCGTCTACTATAGCGTAGCATTAAAATAAATAACGTCCCGGGCTTGGTAACAGGGTGATGGGTTCCTACCTCATGCATACTACTCAACTACAAGAATTTCAATAACACTACTGAGGGGTGGTTGCAATGGTGCCACTAAATGCAATAAAACATAGGTAAGAAAAGCATGGTCAAAGTGAACTTGCCTGGTTGACGATCTTCGAAAAAAAACTAGGGTTTCGTAGTAGCAATCTTCGCACTCCGGAAATTCTACCGAGGCAAACAATAACTATAATAAGCACATAGCAATAGGATCACATAACACAACATAACAAAAGTAACATAACACAACAAACAACCAAAACTCAAATCCAAAAGAAAAACTCAAATAAAGGCCACTCAAAGTTTTCCCTACTTCAAACAATAACAAAAATAGTTTTATATAATAAAAATTTCTTAATATAACCTAATCATGGTTTTAGGTTAACTTAACAGAAAAGGTTTCACTAAGCAACTAGGAGCAAAAAGACTTAATTAAAAAGCTATTATAAAACTCATTTTAGGCCTAATCCAATTTCTATTAAGAAAAAATAATTTAAAACTTTTATTAGTTATAAATAAAAGTTCATCTACTAGAATGACAGAAACTAACCTAGAATAACTAATCACAAGTTAAAAATAAATTAATTTACTAATTAATTAATTAGGAAAACAGGAACTAGTTAATTAATTAGGATTAATAGGATTCTGTCTAAAACTAATTATTTATTAATCCTAAAATACCCAAGTTAATTTCTAGGGTTTGGCAATGTCAAAATAAAGTGATGACAAAAAGAATCATGCAAAAAATAATTTTTTTGTTAACTAAAGTTATAGCAGATTTACTATTCTGACTAAAACTAAAATAAAGCAAATTTAATTATTTTTGACATAGCTAAATATATATTTTACAGAAACTACATAAAATTTGCAATCCAACAAAAAAAGAATCACTCAAAAATATTAAACAGAATAAAAGATATACATTTTTGAAAACAGAAACTATTCGGCTAAAACAGAAAATCAAAATAAAAAGAAAAAGGCCTAATGGGCCTATACTGTGCCCTGTGCGTTAGATAGCCTAAACGGGCCCTAGGTTTAAACTAAACGAACCGGGCCTAAAATAAAAACCTAAACTAAAAAAAACTAAACCGATCGGAACCGGCCGGTTTTCTAAATAAAACCTAACCCTTCGGGGTTCTAATCCTAGCCCTAGATCTAGGATCGGACGGTGGGGGGTGATGCCGGTGACTTACCGGACTCCGGCGACGGCGGCGGCGGCGGCGAAAGTGCGTCGGGGCGTCTGGGCGTCGGGGAGCTCCGGCGACTCGTCGGGAAGATGCGCACGAGGTCGGGGAGGGGTTCGGTGGTGTTGGGGGGGGTCGGGGTGGACCAGGGGGTCGACGGCGGCAACAATGGCGGCGGGGAGGGCTCGGGTCTCCGGCGACGTCGAGCGGGAGAAAGAGGGGGTGCGGCGAGCTCTCGGGGGGGGGGAATGGGGTGCGGGGGCTCGGCTCTTTATAGCCAGGGCCTCGGCTTCGCTTCGGAAGGGCATCGGGGGCGGTCGGGGGATCCCGGATCCTTCGGGATCCGGTCGATCTCCGGCGAGGTCGGTGGCGTGGGCGAGGGGGGAAGGAGAGGGGCGGGGCCCACGGGTCAGCGAGAGGGAGAGAGGGGCGAGGGGGTCGGGTGGCCGATGCCAACGGGTTTCGGCGAGCGGGCGAGGGGGAAAGGCGAGCTGGGCTGGCTCGGCTGGCGCTGGGCTGGCCAGTTGGGCCGGCTCGGCTGGGCCTGGCGCGGGGCTGAGGAGGGGGCGGCGCGGGCTGGGCCTGGGGTGGCCTGGCTGGCGCCCCAGGGGGTTTTCTTTTATTTATTTTTTTATATAAAACTAAAACAAAAATAACACCAAATCTATAAATATTTTATATAGGGTATATATATACCCAAATGATCGGGGGAATATTCCCTTTCATTTGAACATTTTTCCAAAGGCAAAATCCAAACTTCATAAAAATCTTTTTTTTTCAAATTCAAATAAATTTCAGATTTGAATCCAAATCTTTTGGCATTTTTTTTCCTCTGATATTTTTGGAGTGTCATGTTTGCTCCTCTCATACTTTTGATCAAGTATTTATCAGGCATAGTTTTTGAAATGTTTCCCACATGCCAAAGTTTGAAATTCAAATTCAAAACTCAAAATTTGAAAGAGGGTTTCAAAGCACTTTCAAATGATTTTCAACTTGATTCATTATAACTTCCAACTCCTATTTCACATAATTGAAGAAGTCATCTTATCTTCCCTCATGAATATCATTGAGTTGCATAAAGCTTTGGATTTGAAATCTTCCCAAATGAAATTCAAATCTTTTTCCAAAACCCTATTCATTTAAAAATGAAGGAAGTCATGTCATCCTCACTCTAGGCTTTGGTGTTGGTATGAATTTGAATCCATTGGGATCAAAAGGCAAAAGGGGAAAGTTTTGGGAAAGTCATTTCATTCCCTCTCATTCAACTTTCAAAAGTTTCAAATTTCACTCAGTTTCACTCAATCCATCAAACCAACAATCAGACAATCAAGCATAGTTATTTATTTAATATAACATTCCAAAATTTAGAATTTTGGGATGTTACAGGAAAACGAGAGGCAAATGGCAAATAATGTAATGCGAGAGATAGGGATTGTGATGGGTACTTGGTATGGTTGACTTGCTCTTGCGTGAGCCTCCCCGGCAATGGCGCCAGAAATTCTTCTTGCTACCTCTTGAGCACTGCGTTGGATTTCCCCGAAGAGAAGAGGATGATGCAGCAAAGTAGCGTAAGTATTTCCCTCAGTTTTTGAGAACCAAGGTATCAATCAAGTAGGAGACCACGCACAAGTCCCTCATACCTACACAAAACGATAGCTCCTCGCAACCAACACGATTAGGGGTTGTCAATCCCTTCACGGACACTTACGAGAGTGAGATCTGATAGAGATGATAAATAATATTTTTGGTATTTTTGATATAGAGATGCAAAGTGAAAAGTAAAAGGCAAAGTAAAAACAAAGCAAGTAATAAAGTGATGGAGATTGATATGATGAGAATAGACCCGGGGGCCATAGGTTTCACTAGTGGCTTCTCTCAAAAGCATAGATATTCTACGATGGGCGAACAAATTACTGTTGAGCAACTTACAGAATTGAGCATAGTTATGAGTATATCTAGGTATGATCATGTATAGAGGCATCACGTCCAAGACAAGTAGATCGAAACGATTCTGCATCTACTACTATTACTCCACTCATTGACCGCTATCCAGCATGCATCTAGAGTATTAAGTTAAAAACAGAGTAACGCCTTAAGCAAGATGACATGATGTAGAGGGATAAATTCATGCAATATGATAAATACCCCATCTTGTTATCCTCGATGGCAACAATACAATACGTGCCTTGCTACCCCTTCTGTCACTGGGAAAGGACATCGCAAGATTGAACCCAAAGCTAAGCACTTCTCCCATTGCAAGAACTACCAATCTAGTTGGCCAAACCAAAAGGATAATTCAAAGAGACTTGCAAAGATAACTCAATCATACATAAAAGAATTCAGAGAAGATTCACATATTATTCATAGATAAGCTGGATCATAAACCCACAATTCATCGTTCTCAACAAACACACCGCAAAAAGAAGATTACATCGAATAGATCTCCACGAGAGAGTGGGAGAACATTGTATTGAGATCCAAAAAGAGAGAAGAAGCCATCTAGCTACTAGCTATGGACCCGAAGGTCTGAAGTAAACTACTCACACTTCATCGGAGGGGCTATGGTGTTGATGTAGAAGCCCTCCATGGTGGATGCCCCCTCCGGTGGAGCTCCGGAGCAGGCCCCAAGATGGGATCTCGTGGATACAGAAAGTTGCGGCGGTGGAATTAGGTTTTTGGCTCCTGTTCTGATCGTTTGGGGATACGTAGGTATATATAGGAGGAAGGAGTATGTCGGTGGAGCAATAGGGGGGCGCGAGGCAGGGGGCGCCCTAGGGGGGCTCCCCCCACCCTCCTGACCGCCTCTGTTGTTCCTTGGAGTAGGGTCCAAGTCTCCTGGATCACGTTCGGTGAGAAAATCACGTTCCCGAAGGTTTCATTCCGTTTGGACTCCGTTTGATATTCCGTTTCTTTGAAACACTGAAATAGGCAAAAAAAATAGCAATTCCGGGCTGGGCCTCCGGTTAATAGGTTAGTCCCAAAAATAATATAAAAGTGGAAAATAAAGCCCAATATTGTCCAAAACAGTAGATAAAGTAGCATGGAGCAATCAAAAATTATAGATACGTTGGAGACGTATCAGCAGTAAGAAGAAGAGGGAGGAGAAAGGAAAAACGAAGGCAAGGAGGGCGCGCTTGTGTTCTACCGCCCCCTCCTCCCCCTACTTATAGCCCCCGGGCAGCGGAGCCGAGGGGGCGGGATGTGGGGGCGCAAGATTAATTGCGCCCACTCCCCCCACGACTCAGCATCTTCCGCCCCATAACGGCGTGTATTAAACGTGCTTGGGAAGCGCAACCACCCGCCTCGGCCGTAGTGGATCTGTGCGCATGCCGAGGCCCTATAGTGGCGAGCCCGAGCCTGCGGCGACGCCCCATCGTGCGCATGGGCTGGCAGGCCGACCTGGCTGGCTGGCGCTGCGTGGTGGGTGGGAAACGGGCTGGCATGACACCTCGCCCCCACCATGACGATTCAAATTCTACCAAGCGGCCGCGGCTATGTGTGGCTCCTGGCGTTCGACTCCTCCCAGCCGGACGGAGCAGAAGGCGGAAGGAAATTTGAGAGGGAAACTACTGAGGGTCTCCGGCTACCCAATCCGTAGAATCTTGCCAGCTTCGGATACTTCTGACGGGGGGATACACCATGGGTAGCCTCATCCGCACCTTAGCAGTTTTTAAGACATCGGGGCTGGCCAAGAACCTCAGCCGGACTGGTCGCAAGGCCGGCCCACATGGCCGGCTGGTGCCAACGGCATCCCAGAAGGTGGCAAGGGCATGGGCCGACTCCTACCAGGCGGCTCCTCGCAGATACGTCTCCAACGTATCTGTATTTTTTTATTGTTCCATGATATTATATTACCCGTTTTGGATGTTTATGGCTTTACTTTACACTTTTATATCATTTTTGGGACTAACCTACTAACCAGAGGCCCAACCCGAATTGCTGTTTTTTGCCTATTTCAGTGTTTCGAAGGAAAGAAATATCAAACGGAGTCCAAACGGGATGAAACCTCTGGGATCGATCTTTTTGGAACAAACGTGATCCAGGGGACTTGGAGTGGATGTCAAGCAACAGAGGAGGCAGCCACGAGGGTGCCCGGTGCGCCCCCTACAGGTGGGCACGCCGCCACCCTCATGGGCCCCTCGAGCATCCACCGACCTACTTCTTCCTCCTATATATACCCACGTACCCTGAAACCATCGAGGAGCACCACAAAAAACTATTTCCACCACCGTAACCTTCTATATCCGCGAGATCCCATCTTGGAGCCTTAACCGGTGCTCCGCCGGAGGGGGAATCGACCACGGATGGCTTCTACATCAACACCATAGCCCTTCCGATGAGTTGTGAGTAGTTTACCACAGACCTTTGGGTCCATAGTTATTAGCTAGATGGCTTCTTCTCTCTCTTTGAATCTCAATACAAAGTTCTCCTCGATCTTCTTGGAGATCTATTCGATGTAACTCTTTTTGCTGTGTGTTTGTCGAGATCCGATGAATTGTGGGTTTAAGATCAAGTTTATCTATGAGAAATATTTGAATCTCCTCTGAATTCTTTTATGTGTGATTAAGTTATCTTTGCAAGTCTCTTTGAATTATCAGTTTGGTTTGGCCTACTAGATTGATCTTTCTTGCAATGGGAGAAGTGCTTAGCTTTGGGTTCGATCTTGCGGTGTCATTTCCCAGTGACAGCAGGGGCAGCAAGACACGTATTGTATTGTTGCCATCAAGGATAAAAAGATGGGGTTTATATCATATTGCATGAGTTTCTCCCTCTACACCATGTCATCTTTCTTAATGTGTTACTCTGTTCTTTATGAACTTAATACTCTAGATGCATGGTGGATAGCGGTCGATGTGTGGAGTAATAGTAGTAGATGCATGCAGGAGTCGGTCTACTTGTCACGGACGTGATGCCTATATAAATGATCATGCCTAGATAATCTCATAATTATTCACTTTTCTATCAATTGCTCGACAGTAATTTGTTCACCCACCGTAATACTTATGCTATCTTGAAAGAAGCCACTAGTGAAACCTATGGCCCCCGGGTCTATCTTTTATCATATAAGCTTTCAATCTACTTTTATTTGCATCTTTACTTTTCCAATCTATATCATAAAATACCAAAAATATATTTATCTTATCATATTATCTCTATCAGATCTCACTGTCGCAACTGGTCGTGAAGGGATTGACAACCCCTTTATTGTGTTGGTTGCGAGTTCTTGTTTGTTTGTGTAAGTGCGTGGGACTTGTGAGGAGCCTCCTACTGGATTGATACCTTGGTTCCCCAAAACTGAGGGAAATACTTACGCTACTATTGCTGCATCACCCTTTACTCTTCAAGGAAAACCAACGCAAGCTCAAGACTTAGCAAGAAGGATTTCTGTCACCGTTGCCGGGGTGGTCTTCGCTCAAATATGGCACTACTTAAATCTATCCTCGCTTTTATGCCTAGCTTGGGGCATTAAACAATAGCGCTAGTTGGGAGGAAACCAAATTTTATTTTAGTTTTTAGTTTTTTTTTGCTTTTGTTTAGTAATAAATTTTTCATCTACCTCCTGTTTAGATGTGTTTTCATGTTTTAGTTAGTGTTTGTGCCAAATAGAACCTATAGGATAACCTATGGTGATAGCTAATTTGATTCTGCTGAAAAACAGAAACTTTGTGCGAACAAAAATAATTTTAGTAATTCACAGAAACATGATTTTGTGTTGATTCATTTTGTTGTAGATCAATAGAAAAATTACCCAGGACTTCCTATTTTGGTAGGATTTCTAGAGTTCCAGAAGTATTTGAGTTATAGATTGCTACAGATTGTTCTGTTTTTGACAGATTCTGTTTTTTGTGTGTTGTTTGCTTATTTTGATGCATCTATGGCTAGTATTAAGTGGTATGAACCATAGAGAAGTTGGAATACAGTAGGTTTAACACCAATATAAATAAAGAATGAGTTCATTACAATACCTTATGTGGTGGTTCTTCTTTCTTACACAAACGGAGCTTATGAGATTTCCTGTTGAGTTTTGTGTTGTGAAGTTTTCAAGTTTTGGGTAAAGATTTGATGGATTATGTAATAAGGAGTGGCACGAGCCTAAGCTTGGGGATGACCATGGCACCCCAAGATATTCAAGGATAACCGAAAGCCTAAGCTTGGGGATGCCCCAGAAGGCATCCCCTGTTTCGTCTTCGTCTATCGGTAACTTTACTTGGAGCTATATTTTTATTCGCCACATGGTATGGGTTTTGCTTGGAGCGTCATGTATGATATTAGTCTTTGCTTTTTATATTACCACAATCATCCTTGCTGTACACACCTTTTGGGAGAAGCCCACTTGATTAGAATTTATTAGAACACTCTATGTGCTTCACTTATATCTTTTGAGCAAGATAGTTTTGCTCTATGTGCTTCACTTATATTTTCTAGAGCACGGCGGTGGATTAATTTTGAAAAAATTGTTGATCTATAATGCTTCACTTATATTATTTTGAGAGTCTTTTAGAACAGCATGATATTTGCTATGGTTATAAATTTGGTCCTAGAATGATGAGCATCCAAGTTGGGTATAATAAAAACTATCATAGAATGTGCATTAAACACTAGGATCAATTTGATGCTTGATAATTGTTTTGAGATATAAAGGTGGTAATGTTAGAGTCATGCTAGTTGGGTAATTATGAAATTGAGAAAGACTTGTGTTGAAGTTGGCAAGTCCCGTAGCATGCATGTATGGTAAAAGTTGTGTGACAAATTTGTTGCATGGGGTGCTCTTTCAATTGTCTTCCTTATGAGTGGAGGTCGGGATCGCGCGATGGTTAACTCCTACCAACCCTTCCCCTAGGAGCATGCATAGTAGTACTTTGATTCGAGGGCAAGTAGACTTTTGCAATAAGTATATGAGTTCTTTATGACTAACGTGAGTCCATGGATATACGCACACTCACCCTTCCACTTTTCTAGCCCTCTTGTGCCGTGCAACTTTCGCCGGTATCATGCACCCATTATTTACCTTCCTCAGGACAGCCACCATACCTACCTATTATGGCATTTCCATAGCCATTCCGAGATATATTGCAATGCAACTGTCCACCGTTCCATTTATTATGACACGCTCTATCATTGTCATATTGTTCTTTGCATGATCATGTAGTTGACATCATATTTGTGGCAAGGCCACCTTCATAATTTTTCATACATATCACTCTTGATTCATTGCATATCCAGGTACACCGCCGGAGGCATTCATATAGATTCATGTTTTGTTCTAAGTATTGAGTTGTAATTCTTGAGTTGTAAATCAATAGAAGTGTGATGATCTTCATTATTAGAGCATTGTCCCAAGTGAGGAAAGGATGATAAAGACTATGATTCCCCCACAAGTCAGGATGAGACTTCGGACTTTGAAAAAAGGAGGCCAAAGAGCCCACCAAATAAAAAAGAGGCCAAAGAACCCACAAAATAAAAAAATAAAAAAATAAAAAAATAAAAAAATGATGAGAGAAAAGAGAGAAGGGACAATGCTACTATCTCTTTTCCACACTTGTGCTTCAAAATAGAACCATGATCTTCATGATAGAGAGTCTCCTATGTTGTCACTTTCATATACTAGTGGTAATTTTTCATTATAGAACTTGGCGTGTATATTCCAATGATGGGCTTCCTCAAAATGCCCTAGGTCTTCGTGAGCAAGCAAGTTGGATGCACACCTACTTAGTTTCTTTTGTTGAGCTTTCATACATTTATAGCTCTAGTGCATCTGTTGCATGGCAATCCCTACTCACTCACATTGATATCTATTGATTGGCATCTTAGCCAGTTGATACGCCTAGTTGATGTGAGATTTTCTTCTCCCTTTTTTGTCTTCAAAACCACCACCATATACCACATATAGTGCTATGTCCATGGCTTGCGCTCATGTATTGCATAAGAGTTGAAAAAGCTGAAGCGCGTTAAAAAGTATGAACCAATTGCTTGGCTGAAACCGGGGTTGTGCATGATGGGAGTATTTTGTGTAATGAAAATGAAGCATGGCCTAACTATATGATTTTGTAGGGATAAGCTTTCTTTGGCTATGCTATTTTGATAAGACATGATTATTTGTTAGTATGCTTCAAGTATTACTATTTTTATTTTTTATAAGCTTTTATCTTGAATCATTTGGATCTGAACAATCATGCCACAATTAAGAAAAATACATTGAGAATTATGCTAGGTAGCATTCCACATCAAAAATTCTGTTTTAATCATTTACCTACTCGAGGACGAGCAAGAATTAAGCTTGGGGATGCTTGATACGTCTCTAACGTATCTATAATTTCTGATTGTTCCATGCTATTATATTACCTGTTTTGGATGTTTATGGGCTTTACTTTACACTTTTATATCATTTTTGGGACTAACCTACTAACCGGAGGCCCAGCCCGAATTGCTGTTTCTTTTTTTGCCTATTTTTGTGTTTCAAAGAAAAGGAATATCAAACAGAGTCCAAACGGAATGAAACCTTCGGGAGCAATCTTTTCGGAACAAACGTGATCTAGGGGACTTGGAGTGGACGTCAAGCAACAGAGGAGGCGGCCACGAGGGTGCCCGGCGTGCCCCCTATAGGTGGGTGCGCCCCCCACCCTCATGGGCCCCTCGAGCATCCACCGACCTACTTCTTCCTCCTATATATACCCACGTACCCTGAAACCATTGAGGATCACCATGAAAAACTATTTCCTCCGCCATAACCTTCTGTATCGGCGAGATCCCATCTTGGAGCCTTCGTCGGCGCTCTGCCGGAGGGGGAATCGACCACGGAGGGCTTCTACATCAACACCATAGCCCTTCCGATAAGTTGTGAGTAGTTTACCACAGACCTTCGGGTCCATAGTTATTAGCTAGATGGCTTCTTCTCTCTCTTTGAATCTCAATACAAAGTTCTCCTCGATCTTCTTGGATATCTATTCGATGTAACTCTTTTTGCGGTGTGTTTGTCGAGATTCGATGAGTTGTGGGTTTATGATCAAGTTTATCTATGAGAAATATTTGAATCTCCTCTGAATTATTTTATGTGTGATTAAGTTATCTTTGCAAGTCTCTTCGAATTATCAGTTTGGTTTGGCCTACCAGAGTGATCTTTCTTGCAATGGGAGAAGTGCTTAGCTTTGGGTTCAATCTTGCGGTGTCCTTTCCCAGTGATAGCAGGGGCAGCAAGGCATGTATTGTATTGTTGCCATCAAGGATAAAAAGATGGGGTTTATATCATATTGCATGAGTTTATCCCTCTACATCATGTCATCTTTCTTAATGCGTTACTCTGTTCTTTATGAACTTAATAATCTAGATGCATGCTGGATAGCGGTCGATGTGTGGAGTAATAGTAGTAGATGCAGGCAGGAGTCGGTCTACTTTTCACGGACGTGATGCCTATATACATGATCATGCCTAGATAATCTCAAAATTATTCGCTTTTCTATCAATTGCTCGACAGTAATTTGTTCACCCACCGTAATACTTATGCTATCTTGAGAGAAGCCACTAGTGAAACCTATGGCCCTGGGTCTATCTTTTATCATATAAGCTTTCAATCTACTTTTATTTGCATCGTTACTTTTCCAACCTATATTATAAAATACCAAAAATATATTTATCTTATCATATTATCTCTATCAGATCTCACTTTCGCAAGTGGCCGTGAAGGGATTGACAACCCCTTTATTGTGTTGGTTGCGAGTTCTTGTTTGTTTGTATAGGTGTGTGGGACTTTTGAGGAGCCTCCTACTGAATTGATACCTTGGTTCTCAAAAACTGAGGGAAATACTTACGCTACTATTGCTGCATCACCATGTCCTCTTCAAGGAAAACCAACGCAAGCTCAAGACGCAGCACTCGCCTCCTCAAAGTTTGCACCAACCTGCTACGACAAGAAAGGGCATGGCAACAGTGCAGCTCGCCACCCCCGAATCCAGGACGGAACGTGGCTATAGTGCGGGCGTACCAGGCGGACACCCCTCACCTGCCACGACACTATAGCCACGCAGCCCATGACGTCGGCTACATCAGTCCGGGCCATGCTCCCACAACGAGCGGTCGGTGTGGCCCGCACGGCAGACCCCAACTATCCATGTATCATCATAAGGCGGCGAGGCCAGAGCAAGTGGCCATAAGGGGAGGCCGACTCCTAGCAGGCGGTTGTCCCTTCCATTGGAGTCTATGCGCCATTAACCAGAAGTGGCAGGGGTGTGGCTACAGTGATTGCCCGCCAGGTGGCGGTACTGTAGCCATGCGCACCCTGACCAAGCTACCGTCATCAGAGGCGAGGCTACAGTGAGGCCTAGTCCTCCTAGCCCACAGGCGGACGGCCTTACCTGTCGGTCGAGTTCACAGCAGTGGCAGGGCCCCCCAGGTGGCGGACCCCAGCTGTCGGCGGAGAAGCCGGAGCCCATATACGCTGATGGTCGGGTCCTACAACCAGCCTGATTACCATTGTACCCCTGGGAGTAGGCCTATATAAACCCCCGGACTCTCCCATGCAAGCGGTTCACCATTCTTGCAACCTTACACACACATAGCTAGGGAGAAGTAGAGCTAGCTTGCCTTCTTCCTCCTCTATCCCAAACAGCTCAAGGAGCAACCTTCTAGCCATGCTATTTGATCATAGTGATGCGGAGACCCCGTAGAGCAGGATTAGGGGTGTTATCTCCATGGAGAGCCCCGAACCTGGGTAAGACCCGGCGTCGTTTGAGGTCTTGCCTACTCCCGCTTCTAGAGCCCGACAACGCACTCCTGTCACCACACATGATAGGCCATCCCTTGGCATATGTTGAGGAAATACCTCGACAATGGAGGTACAAATGTATGGGACAAAGCAAAGTAATTGCCATGAATAACATTACTTATGCATAACTCCTGGACAAATACCTGCAACTGGCATTTTCCTTCATCTTCAGTATAATATTTCCATGATAGAAGATACACACATAGGATTTAACAACATCAAATGGCATAGATGCTAAATTATGAATGGCAGGTTGTGCTTCCTCCATAGAAATAGGTGTACTAACTGATGGAGTTGGGGTTCGCCATGGTAGTATTGGCGCTTTGGGCACTGGATCTGCCTTACTAACTGCTCTTGTTTGGGAGCTCTGTGGTGGAGATGGTGTTGTGTTAACAGAAACTGGGTTACTATCTACTGGGGTTGGGGTTAGATTGGGTGAAGCTGGTTCTCTCTCCATCGCAGTAGGGGTACAATCTACGAGAGTCTGGGTTATGTGTGGTAGGGCTGGTTCTCATGCATGTACAACCGGGGTGCTATCTCCACCAAGAGGTAGCACTGTTTCATTTGAAGACCGTGTTTTTACTCCGCTAAATACTGTCATCACCCGCTCCAATTCAAATGGCTGATAAACAGGAAACATAGTTGAATGTACGGACATTGTATGAGAGACAGATGCAATAGATAGTGTGGAAAAAAGAGGGCATGAAATAGTTGACATGTATATTGTTTAACTAAAAAGAATAGCATGACAGAATTTCACATATATGATGTCTATCTAAACTGGATAGCATAGATGACATAACTCAAAGATTTGATGACTAACTAAATAGGATGGCATGAGATAACTATATGATGTCTTTAGTAAACAGGTTCGCATGACATAATTCACATACATGTATCTAAGTAATCAGGATCGCATGATTTTATTCACATATGTGATTTATATGCTAAGCAGAGGGCATTCACATATATGATGTCTGAACTAAGAACATGGTGTTGAATATTGTGTATATGATGTCTAAACTATGCAATGCAAGACACCATATGCATGATATGAGCAGTATAACCGTGCCAAGTTAGAGCATACACCTCGGTGGGGGAATAGGATTCGTCATCTGTCTTTGAATCCATCTCTGAGGAGCTATCGGGACCCAGCAAGAGATCTTCTTCGACAAGTAGCATTGTCTGCTCTGAAGACCTTATTTTCACTCCAGATTTTTCCATCACCCACTCAAATGGCTGATTCACAGGAAGAGTAGTTTAATGTACAAACATTGTCGACAAATGGAAATGTAATGAATAAAAGGATGGGCAAGATATCATTCAAATATATGATGCATGGTTAAACAGGATGGCATTGCATATTTCACATATATTATGGCTGGCTAAAAGAGACAAGACTGCATAATTCCCATATATGCTATAAAAACTAAACAAGTGGCATTACAGAACATGTCTAAACTAAGCAGATGACATATATGATGTTGAAAGTAGGCAATGCAAGGCGACATATGCATGATATGACTAACATCATCATGCCAAGTTAGACCAAACACCTTGGGGGTAAATACGAGTGGTCAGCTGCGTCTAAATCCACCTCAAAACAGGTATCTTCCTCTGGATTACAATCTGGGGAGGGGGGAGGGTTTGCCATTGAACCCACCATGGAGCGATGTCTGCATGACATTGTATTGGTGCGCAAAACTCTTCTCTTTTTCTCTACATGTTCAGCATGACTGTGTAAAATATCTAACATGCATATGAAAAAATATAGTGAGATTATGTAAGGAGAGCATGCAGAAATCTAGAGTGATGGTAATAACCAGTGGATGGATCCAAAAATAATGATAGGAGGCTGATGATAGCTTTAATTTAATAAAAAGACAAATGATGATTGCTTTACTATTTGTTTCCCACCAAAGATGAACAACATAGGCAGAGATACTATTCATTATTGCCTCGATATGTGCCAGATAATAGACAAAGATACTATTCATTGCTACCTCGATATGTGCCCCACAACTAATTTTAAAACTCGGGTTTGAACATAATTTGGACCTGACTTGGAGTCTAAGAGGTGAACAGGACGATAAAGTAGCAAGTAATATTAAGCAATGCATAACATAAGCAGAAACAAAAGAGTGCGACCTCTTTTGTGGACCCGTGTACTCCTCAGGTTCGTCTACTGAGTCGATGATGGTGATGCCATTGCGGTGGGTGCCGGCGGCAGGGAAGGAGATCTCAGGCTGCGAAAGACGGCCAGGAGTCGTGATGTCTGGTTTGGTGGATGCTTCTTTCGATGGAGCAGCTCAGGTGAGGTGGACGACGCCGCGGTAGGAGTAGGACAAACCACACAAAGTTTTCTTCGACACCTACCTGTAACTGAAGTAATTTTGTAAGGGCTCCTTTGGCTTGCAGGATTCTAAAAACGCAGGGATAGGAAAAACACCGGAATAGGATAGGAATGCATGTGGGAAATAGAGCATTTGTAAAAACAGGATTTCTGTCAACTTGGGTGTTTGGTTCACAGGAATTGGAAGAGAAGAGGAATGCAAAGAAACATGGCCAAATTAAAGTGAACCCATATGAAAGTGTGTACAGTTAGAATGTTATTCTGCCATGAATGCACTTGGTCTTGTTTTCATGCATAAGATTTTGAAAAGTAGGTACACGTGGATGTTTTGCTCCATTCCTTTCAATAAAATGCATGAATAATTAAATAGTAGAGTGCCATAGGAAAATTTCCTATTGCTATGTTTTTCCTTCGGTTTTAACTTTGAACCAAAATAGCCCTAATGCATCAACATGAATGTAGAGTAATAAGTGATGCGACAATTGCACAACCTATTTGTCGTAGCCATGTTGACCTCGGCATCATTGGGTTGCTCGCCGAAGAATTTGAGGCATAGGTGGTTGTCGGAGGTGTGGAGGAAGATCTGAGGAATCTATAGACAGCGTCCAGGGCACTCCTCTATTGTGATGGATGGTTCCGTCACTGGAGCAGCTGCGGCGAGCCGTAAGATGTCGAGGCTGAAGCAGTACACGACAGACATCGTTAATCTCAAGTGGGATTCTAATAGCATCTCCAATAGATGATGTAAAATACATTACCAAAAAGTGATAGATGTAAAATTTACATCACCAAAAAACACCTGACTACAACAGATGAGGTAAAAACTGTTGACTCTGGACTTAACTGTCCAAACTGAAATTTACTATGGAATCTGAATGTTACTGTCGAAATTGAACGCATTGGTAGAAGAGAGGCACTTCACATGTAGTTTAGGCCGCTCGAGCACTAGTAGTAGAGAAATAGTAATCTAAATTAGTAGACGATCGATGGGGAACACAGTAACAGATAGCAGCCAGAGCAGCAGTGCCTAGAGGAGCAGCACGAACTAGAGCCAGACCAGCAACTCATATAGCTGTAGCAGCCCGTGTACCAGCTTCAGCAGTGCAAGCGAGAGCAAGAGCAGAGCAGCAACACAAGCAAGGGGGAGAGCAGAGCAGCAGCGCGAACGAGCGAGGGCCGGGGCAGTAGCAACAACGCAAGCGAGCGAGAGCCGGAGCAGCAGCGCGAGCGAGTGAGAGACAGAGCAGCAACAGTAGATCCGGCTGGTATGGACGCCACCACCGAAGGGGCCTCACACTGGGGGAGAGCCACCATGGAGATGTCACCCGCGGCACCGGCTTCAAGGTAGCCACGCCATGGGGTTGTGGGATGGAGCACTGTTGGCGCCGGGAGGTCGAGTTAAGGAGAAGGTGTGATGTGATTAGTGTACAACCTCTTTGGTGCCGCCGAGTAGGCCTCCGCTTCGTCCGAGGAGTCGGTGAGGATGTTGCGGTTCCGATGGGTAGGTTAAGGCGACGCTGTGGGGATGGAGCGGTCGCGATAGACGAGGCGATCATCAGAGTAGCACCTTGCAGGTGGAGGACGGGGCGGCTGAACCGGTGAGATGACTAGATCAACGACGAATCCTCATCTGGGAGGTGGGTGAGCGACGTCGAGTTGTTGCGGTGGACGCCGTCATCGGGGAAGAGGCTCCGGCTAGGCAGCGGTGTGGTGGCGGAACAACACACCACATGATTACTATAGAGATAGATATGAACTATGTGTACTATATGAACTCGAATTCAAATTTTTGAATACACTTGATGTTGATTCCAAATAATAGTACATTTGTGCCCAGTTGTTTTGCCAGAATCAGGGGATTCTCCCAGAATCCGACTCCTACCCATCTTCTCACAGAATCTTTGAGCCCCATTTGTTTTACAATCATGTCTAGTTAGGGTCTAATTAGACAGGATTGTAAAACAAATGGGGCTCAAAGATTCTGGGAGAAACTGGGTAGGGGTCAGATTCTAGGAGAATCCCCAGATTTTGGCAAAAGAACTGGGCCTTGATGTACTAATTAGATATTCATAATCTAAACCATGTTCCATACGTACACCGTGTTTATCACACAAAGTATAGTGCCCCGCCCCCTACATTATGACAAGTATTTAGACCTGAGCTGTAAAAGCCACACATTATCCCAAATTATAATCAATATTCTATATATTATATGTAGTACAAGATGTTAATAACCACACAATGTGTATCACCATTATTTATATTCATTCATGCATGCGTTAGTTTAAAACACTATGATATCTTCTTCAAATATACGAATCCACTTTTTTATAATGAATTATGATCTCTGTTTGTCTTTTACACCTTCACAATCCTCTTCTCTTTGTAGCTAGCTAGCGCTAACTTTCCATTGTGCATGCACACGCCCGCCACCCTCTCACCCTCCCACGGTGTCCCCTCCATCGTGCACATTTGGCTCCTTCTTTCCGGCACACACGGTCGATATACCTCTGTAGCCAAGTGTGCCTACCACAAACACACACTTCCCCTCTCTCTTCTCACCGTCCATGGCCCCCTATGTCCAATATAGTTCCACGCGGGTGCACACTCCCGGCCCTCTTTTCATCGATCTCATACTCGCATATGCATACTCCTCCCCCCTCGACATAGTAGGCCTCTCGCACCACCTCCTAGCCACACTCCTCTCCACCTGTTCGTCTCTCTGAACCTTATTTGCTTCTAACACATGCATGCATGTATACGTACCGATCTCCCTACATATAGCTAGGTCGACTATAATTCTTTTTCCCTACGCGACGATCGACTTACCTCACTAGTTATGTCTCTCCATTTCTCGGACACACGACGATTGATCTTACTATGTAGTTACGTCCGCTTACCACAACCATATCGCCCCCTTATCATCCTTGCACACCTCCCGACCTGTCTCTCACACGCACGTGCATAGACAGGCAGACATCCCCTCTCTTATTGATATTGCACCCGTACCCTCCATTTCTCTAGCAGGCCTCTCCCACCATTTGTGAGAAGCAACTCCACCACCAACCCTCCAACACTCTACCTTTGCCTTTCTCCCAACCTTATTCCTCTACTAGACCTATGCATGGATGCCGATCGATCTCCCTCAATACATAGCTAGGTCTCTCTCCTTCTCCACACATATACTAGTCGATCTACCTCTCTATAGTTAGGTCTCAGCCCCCTCCACCCCCTACACACACACCCATAGTTGAACATTTTAGGTAGGTATCCATGCCACAGAGAAAAACTGTGCCTCTGCCCTCTCACAATCCAGTAGGCCAGCCGCCCTGTATCTTTGACGTCGGAAAACACAAATTCGATGGCACTCTTTATCGATCGCGCACCCACACACTTCTTCCCTCTTTTCAATTCTATCGATATCTCGCACCGATGACCCCTCCACTATCTTGTCATAGATCGCTCCCTCTCTCTCTCTCTCTCTCTCTCTCTCTCTCTATATATATATATATATATATATATATCCATGACTCTGTTTCACACACATTGCATATGTTACTTTTTTTGTTTGAGATATCATCGACACATTGCCTCTGTTTCACACAAACCATCTCTCACACACACCCATGTATGTACCTGCACCTAAAGAAGAGGTGCACGCACGACGCACGTACTCACGTCTCGTTCCCAGCCACACCTACACGGGTACACGGTGGAGTTCATTTCTATATGAAAAGGCAGCCCACGTGATAATTTGACGTGTGTAGCAGTTGTTTACTTGAAGGTGGGTCCTGTACCACGCGTAGACGGAACAAAGTTCGACTTGACGCGTTAGTATTAAATGAAGTTATATTCCTCAATGGCACATACAGAATAGAAAACGGTTGTCGTCGGGAAAAAACAAAAATCCGCTCCACTATATACAATGGAGCCTGCCTGCCGGGGTTTGTCTCTCATCACACTATCTCACAAAAGGCAGCGGTGGCCTCTCTCTCTCTCACCGTTGGTCACTAATTCGGCCGCATCCCGTCTGCCGGCGGAAAGGGAGGATGTGCATCATTTATCCGTTCGATGGCGTTGAGGCAGCACGTCCCGATCTACGGTACCCACCGTTCTCTCTGACCAAGCTCCAGCACGGTAGGGCCTTCACCACTTGCTCGCTGCCACAGTATGGGCAGATCCCAGCTGCCGGCGCTCTCCTAGTTACATCCCGACGGCCCTCAGGTACATCTTCCTCTAGCCTTGCTCCACTGCCCAATAACACGAGTTGAAGACACAGAGGCCGACAAAAAAGAAGCATATCCCATGTAATAAGGGAAACAAGGCTATCCATTTCACCTCGTTGTTATTGCGACCTTTTGGTGAACTGCACAAATCACTTTTTTCTTAAGAATGTTTTGTGCAGTTTCGCCAAAATGTCACGTAGGCACTGTTTTTACATTTCTGTGGGACTGCAGAAAGGGAGATTGGTTTTGCTATCCTCCTCATCCAACTCTATGCCTAATCTTCTCCAACAAGTAGTTAGTCCTAAAGAGAGATCGCAGAGGTGATCGACTTCTATTTGTGTGTGTTATGTTTCATCATCTGCTTCCACTATTATTGTAATCACATTGACTAAATATCTTTGCAAACAGGGATGATTAGCTCGATTTTAGTGGAGCTGCACATAATGATCAGATTGTCATGTCCTTCATACACCTCTTTTTTGGCTACAGAGCTGGGTGAAACTAGCTGCCAACCAATGAACATTGTGCCCAGGAAATGGAGCCATGCCTATGAACAACATTGATCAATTATATATTTTTGTTTATTTGTACACCTTCTCACAACTTTGTTTTCTGTTGTGATGTGAATATTGGTGCTTATCTGCGAACCACTGAGATGCATTAGCAGCCATGGATGTTTCATTTGTATTTGATGGAATGTTGTAACGAGACAATCTTGAGGCAAGAGGACACGTGAATCCTAAGTTGAAACCTTTTTTCCAGCGGGAACCAAAGTTGAAACCTTCATAGCATCACAGTACAATTTCATTATGCTAGAAAATTATGCGTACATATAAACAAATCCTGAATGATTGATAGCAATGCCAGAAACAATTAAACTTCGTTTCGCCGACATGTGGGACATCCTTCATCCGGCTCCACCTGCCATGCAGCAATATTGAGTGCACAACTATGGGAAAGATTCACCCCGGTCGTTGCGACGCAGTAATAACGACTAGTGCGTAGTCAAATCATAGAGCCCCACCTTCGCCACAGTAAGTTTCTCCATCATTTCTCTCTTCATTGAATCCGCTGGTACTCCAATATTCCCAGAGTAATAAGTTGCTCGGGTGAAGCAACCATCACTTCACCTTTCCCATAGTAAGTACTACCTCCTTTTTTTATTCTAGAAATAACCAGACACGAATATTGGATGGTAGCAACATAGCAACTGAATCACAAATCAAAATCAACCAATGAACTACTACTAATGGTGAGCCTTTGCTTGTATCATGTACTCCATTTGTCCACGTATATAGGGCTTAATGCATTTTCCGAGACTAACTTTGGCCCTGTTTGGATCAATAGGTTAGAGTTAGTTTGAGATAGTTAGGGCTCAAATAGCCCTAAAGTATCCAAACAAGAGGGTTAAATAGGAGCGAGTTCCACCAAACCCACCAAAAAAAACTATCCCACCGAAGAGGTGCTAATTGGAGATAGTTCTCATTGGGCCCACTAAAAAATCACTTTTCTCTCTCTATCCTGCTAGCCACGTGGTGCTAATTGGAGCTAGTTCTCGTGGGGCCCATTGAAAAATCACTTTTCTCTCTCCATCAACCGCATTTATTGTCAATCTAACCCTGTCATCCAAACACCTCTTTGGCTAGAGTTAGTTTAGGGTTAGTCCTGAGTTAGTATAACCTCTAGCTAAGTTAGAGAATCCAAATGGGAGCAGTGTAGGACATGCAAGTTGCTCAAAGCATACCGTCAAATTTATACGTGAAAGGATCTATTTTTTTTAAACGGAACGTGGAAGGATCTTCGAATGATATAATTTGCAAATTACATAAAATCTTATTAATCGTCAAAGGAAACCTCGAAGAATACATTAGGCCCTATATAAAATCTTATCAATAGTTAAAACCAAGTGTTACTAGTACACCAAACAAGTTCAAAACAAGAAACTGGACCCACTCACGGCACGACACGCATGTCTCGTTTGGCCCGTCGGTCAAAGCGCTTCCTCTTCTTGGCATAATAATAGAGTACAATATTTTTTAGAATTCTCTTGGCATGTTGCTAACATGTGATGAGTTAACCGACCTTAAGAGATGGAAAAATCACTAACCCGGCACACTTTGAGAGAGAAAAGGAGCGAGAAGCGATACGGGCTGGTGGATTACTAGAGCTAGGTGTCGCACGGAGGCCAACAAATATGGTGATAGCGTGGGTTGGCCATGTATGATGTAACTACACTGGGTTGCCGTGTTTAAAAGGAATATGAGCACGAAGAGAAGAGGTGCAGGCACTGACGCAGGTACTCTTTGCCTCTTTCCCTAATACTCACGCATGAGTACACGGTTAGCTCATTTCTGTACGAAGAGGCAGCTCACCAGATAATTTGGCAAGTGTAGTAGTTGTTCATGGGAATGACGCGTGGACAAATCAAAGTCTGATCATGACGCGGTGGCATGTTTTTTATAAATTATGTTATTCTATTCAATGGCACGTATGCAACATTATTTTCTCAATGGAACATGAATCGTGCACGCACTGAAGGATGGAGCACGGGATGGTAGCCATGGACATGGTCAGCCCTTTTTTAGACTAATTCACTACTTTTGATGTGTCCCGTCAACTCGCAAATGAGGAGAAGCTTTGCTTACTACTAGTACGACCTCTCCCTTGCTCACACACGCGCGCGGTGGCTCGCAGCACGAGGAGAAGCCTTTGCTTTATGATAGTGCGCTTAATACAGGCGGTGGGCGTGCAACAGTTCATTCGGTGTCAGATTGCCAGAAGTAGGAGTATATTGTAGTACTATCATCATTGTTCGACTTCTAGAAGAGGCGAAGAGCCAAGCGCACGGTCACCTACTCACAGTATAATTGGTCGTGTTTGCATGGACTTTTTAACATAATACAATCTGAGTGGATTGCTCCACTGGTCATCACACATGAGCCAATCGAGTCACACCCTTCCATGCTCCATTTTTTCTTGCATTCTTTCCTCCGTCCAGCACGCTGACAAGTGGGCCCCATGCTCATGTATGCCAACATGGTAGTCAATTATTTTGCCAGAGTCAGCTATCACACCCTTTCGATGCCACGTCAATGTACCCACTAAAAACAAGTTAGACTTGTTCGGTTCAACCGCCCGCCTACGTGTTTGGAGAGGAATTGGCATGTGTGAGGCGGTTCTATAGGTGGGTAGGCGGCAAAAACACAGGGGAAAACGCGCGAACTAGCTAGGCAAGAGATTTGGTTGATTTAATATCGCTGAATAATTTGAAATATTATGAGTGCAGACGCTCCACTGCGAGGTTCCTTGCTCCATCTTGGTCATCGGGAATCTATGTTCTTCCACTCTCTTTTTTACGTGAGCTTTGTTCATCTTTTTGCCAACACGCGAGACATCTAGTTAGCATCAAGGTGCATGTGTCATGCAAGAAAATGGTGATAAGTAGTGCGTAAGTGAGTCATGCACTTCGATGGCACCTAGTACTATGCAATATTTTTTATCCCCGGTGGCATGTGAATAGTGCATGTACTCAATAACGGAGCACGGGATGGTAGCCATGGACATGGTCGGCCTATTTGGAGAGAGTACTAAATAACTTTGATGTGTCCCGTCAACTCGCAGAACGACGAGAAGCTTGCTTACTAAGCATTCCCCTTCTCCCTCACCAACGCGTGCGCGGTGGCTCGCAACAGGTGGAGAAACTTTTGCTTACAAGCGGTGGATGTGCAGCAGTTCATTTGGTGTCAGATTGCCAGAAGTACTACGGTAGTACCATCATTATTGTTTGACTTCCGGAAGAGGAGAAGAACCAAGTGCAAGGTCACCTACTAACCTAGTATAGTAGTATACTATAGCCAAAGCTAGTCCACCTTTTTAGAGCATGGTTAATTAATATAGGCGGCTCTTGTAGCGGCACATCATTTAGAGCAAGTAGTCTCTTCATAGGAACAAAGGAAGTGAAAAAAAGTTGGAGTGGATGCTAGATTGCCAATTAAAACATGATTACATAGGAAAAAAATTCCTATAGGAATCTATCCTATGAATCAAACGACCAATATAGCAAAATTGTGAGGGGGTCTATCCAACAATGTTCCTAGGATCGCACCTAGCATCACAATGGTCGAACTTGGAGTCATTCATCGGGTACACTTGGCATCTTAGATCTGGACACAAGGTGACGTACACTGTCAAGAATAATGTTGTCCTCAAAGCCGGAGGTACACAGTCAAACTCCACGATCAAGGGGGTAAGGACGGAAGCGACCTCTCACTGTGTCTGCCATATGAAGCGGTGCCGCGGCCGAGGGTGCCACCCACTACACTCCCAGCTATACCCGCCTCCTTGCCGCATTCAAAAACCTACATTTACTAGCAAGATGCCCATGCATTGCACGGAACATCAAGATGCATTTGTATGAGTAGTTTATCTTGTGGGATAAAAGGATGAACAAGGGAAGGCCTTACTTGCAAATGTAGAGAGGGGTGTGGGTATCTTTTTGCAAAATTACCATTGTTTCCTTCCTATCCATCATATATAAATTGGATGGCCTATATTGCAGGATGGCAGGCACACCATCATCACCAACTTTGTTTTTTATAAGAGTAGAATAGAGAAGTAGAGATAGAGAAACTCGAATGGAATGCGAGAAACCCACTCCGGCCACACACGTACGTTCTGAAGCAGGATGCTGGCCAAGCTCCTCCTTCCACCATTTTCTCCACTCTTTCGGCAGCATCCGACGAGCAGGAAGAGCAGTTCTCCAACATAAAAGCTGTCTGGGTGGCCCGCCGAGCCCGACAGTTATGAGCGAGGCAGATCGCTGTTCCACCTACCTCGCCTAGCCCGTGGGAGGCAGTTGCTGCACTAAGCCAGTGCGTGGTTCCATAGCTGGTCGCTCCAATATAGCTCAAGGAAGAGTGCCGACTTGCTCCATGCTGGCTTGTTGGTGAGCACGGCGGCACGAGCATTGTCGCTGCCCTCGACACCGCTGCGTCGTACAGTGCCTCCAGTGCCCGCAACTGCACCATCCGTTGTTGACGCGCGCGTAGCCGTGCCATGCAGGCAGAGAAAGAAGCCACTATTGATGTCGACGAGGTAACAGCTTGCACGTCCCCACCCACCGTCATCATCAAGGAAAAGTAGAACACGGGAGGCCGCCGCCGATTGTATTTTTGCAAATAGGGTTGCCTATCTCCATATGGTGTCTATTTGTGCAAAAGTAAACACAAAACTCAATTTTAGTGGAACATGTTGTCAGCTGACCTCATGGTGCTCCAGATATTCGTACATTCGTAATAAGTTAGAATGACTAACGCAAGATCAAATAAGATTATTCATACGCTGACTTGCTGTTTGGAGTGTGGAACGAGCTTGTCATGTTTGGAGGAGCAAACAAGCACTGCAGCCATGCCGTCAATGCAAGATAAAAGGGTCTGAGTCATTGATGGCATGGCCGGCGAGTAGGGGTCGTGCAAACGGCGGTGCATTGTTTTGGTGGAAATGCACAAAAAGATACTCGGGTTAGTAGGACAAATTTTCTACAGCAACACGAAAGGAATTGCGCTCATCGATTGGATAGAATTTCCTCCGTGCCATCATAGGAGATCCCAAGGTGGAAATCAACTAACCACCTATAAAGTTATGCATAGTCTTCCTCACGCAGGTCAGTATCCCCTTCATCCAGATGATCGTGTTTTGTCATGCCGAGCTATTGATATGTGCTACTGTTTTGCGACACCATTTAAGTACATCGCTTTCCTATCTTTTCACATTCAGGACAATGAAGATGATTTCAATGGAACTACACAAAATGGCCTAATGTTGAGTGATCTCTATTGCCCCTCTGTTTGCTGCAATGCGTCAGCGTAAATTGCAAGATGAGCCAACATGCTCAAAGTGCACACAACATTGAGCAGAAAGAAGCATGCCCAGGAAATTAATGTGTGCGTAGGGAGGCCCTTTGCTCAAAGAAGCATCGATTGTTTTTTCTTTATTTCTACACCTTCTCACATTTTTGTCTTGGTTATAGTCTTGTGAATCATTTAGATGCGTAAACATGCTGAACTTAAGTGCTTGTGAATGTTAGCTAGTATGCATACCGTATCTTGTGAAGCTTAGTTTGAATGTTAGCGTGTCAACCTTTACAATCTATGTATATTGTGGGCACGTTATTTGACCCCTCATTTTGCCGTGCTACGACCAGTGTGAGTGTCAGCATGCAGTACACCATCCTTTAATTTGGTGGATGCCAAGCCAGCCCGAAAAGGAGCTATAACTATTTTAAAGTTGAAAAATGTCACAGATGAGGAGCCATAATTAAGATAGAGTCATCTATTTTTTTCTTTCAAATGGGCAATAAGCTGGAGAGTGTCTCTAATGGGCTGCCTCTTGTGTTAAGGTCCTCTAGTACGAAACACTACAAAAGCCTATCCATCTTAAAGCCCATATCTTTTTTTGCGAGGAAAAGCCCATATTCCGTAAAGAGGGGTCGATCCCAAAAAAAACCTCCTTCCGCCTCACTTCCACTTATAATGCAACTCGCTGGAATCTTCCGCTTCCGCCGTCCCCCAATTCACCCCGCTCCCCATCTTCCTCACTCGTACAAAAAAACCTTATCACCTTCTTCCTCACTCATATAGAAAATGCCTGCTCCTCTTCTTCCACTCCTACAGAAAACCCCAGCCCTCCTTCTTCCCCACTCCCACTGCCACTAGGCTCCTCTCTGGCTACTTTGCTCAAACCCAGGAGCTCGGCGCGATGCCCAAAAGGAAAATGGAGTCGGCTGGAACCAGCGCCAAGATGAGGCTTCCGCCAGTGGCGACGCCGGTTGTAGATCCCGCACCTGGCAGCGTGGGAAGAAACGGCGAGCCCCCCCCCCCCCCCCCCCCCCGCCCACCCCCACCCGAATCTGAGGAACCCGTAGAATCTTCGGTGGACCGCATCAGCGATCTCCCGAACGACATCATTGGGAAGATCATCTCGCTTCTCCCCACCAAGGATTGCTGCCGCAAACATGTCCTCTCAACTCGGTGGAGCCCTCTATGGCGCACCGCGCCCCTCAATCTCGATTGTCGTTAGATATCAGTGCTTCCTGAATTCGATCTCCTCAGAGCCATCGTCTCCTCTCACCAGCTGGGCCCCATTCAACGCCTCTACATCCCGACATGATACCTGCTGTCCATACCCTGCATGGTGGATGCTTGGCTGACATCCCCTGAATTCAAAAAACTCCAGCAGTTTGAGTTCTACCATTACCATGAAAGTTTCATACCACGAACCTAACACCAAGAATTTGTGCCAACACCTCCATTGTCCATCTCGTGGTTTTCCTCCTCTCTCCATACCGCCACCTTCGCCCGGTGCCATCTACCAGATGATCTGGTACATTTGCTTGTGGTGGTTTATCTGTCGGAGGCCTCACTGCACAGCATCATCCACTCCAGCTGCCCTGCCCTGGAGCACTTGCTGATTGTTTTGGGAATAGAAATCCCTATCAATTGTCTCCGAATAAAGTCGCCTCACCTTAAAAGCATTGGAATTTGTTCTCAAGGACAAAAGTTCATCATCGAAGATGCCCCTTCACTTCAAAGGTTTCTCCTAGATTATTGTTATAAACCTTCACAAATAAATGTCATCTCTGCGCCCAAACTAGAGACCTTGGGTGGAATTCATGATCCGTTTAATGATCACGACAACCTGGTGTTTGGCTCCTCGCTTTTTCAAGTACCGTATATTATCATTGACACATTTGTAATCATAAGCTTCATTTTTCATTTGTGCGCATAAGTTTTATATCATCTTGGAGTACACTTTGGGTACTAATATTATGTTATATGTTCAATGAAGAGTTCGTCCATGGATAACCTATCAATGCTGCTGGATTATGTCAAGATCTTATGTATCGGAATGTTTAGTTATGATCTGGACATAATTATTGGCTTGTTGTGATGCTTTTGATGTCTGGAGAATTTATATAGAGAGGTGATGATTTCATGCACATTGAAAGCTCGTATATATTGTACTAGAATTAATCGTTCAGCTGTCGCTCTTTTGACATACTCCTTTTTTAGACCTTAACTGTTTTCAATCTTCATGTCTACTTAGGGACTAACACACGGAGAAAAACATATAACCAATCGGTGGTGTAATAAGCACCTGGATTTTCTCAGTTCTCATGACATTCGTTTGAGGACAATAACGATGGAAGGATATGCATCCAACCAGGCAAACAGAAGCTTTGTCACATTCTTCTAGTTGAATACGAGGTTACTGTTGTCCATGAGGCTTAAGTTTTTCAACAAGAGATTTCTCACGGACGGACATGTTGAACAGCAAAAAAAAGAAGTTTCAGGTGGACAAATGGGTTGCTGAACATGCTCGGCTTCTATTTACAACAACTTGTAGTCATCCTCCAATATATATTTTTTTGCACAGGATGTTGATTTTATGGATCAGACCGATCCATTTGTTTGTGACTGCGAAAAATAGTGGTTGGGTTAGATGTTATTGCCGTGTTCAATCTGGGTTTTTTTCTAAATTTGATGAACAATTAATCCTTGGGATTTTTGTACCGTTTGTAAGCTTGGGTTACATGTTGTTGCCCTCGTACTCCCCTCCGCCTATCACTACACGGCCGCATCTTCCACGGCTCCTGTTCATTCCCATCCGAGGCCTCGCCGTCGTTCTCCACCTTGTTCGCTCGCTGTGCCCGCCGCCATCTGGCATTGTCAACATGGTCAACAACCAAGAGGAATCAGGAGATGATTGTACATGGAGAGGCTGACAGTAGGGACCCACCAGGGTCATTGCATTACGCAAGCAGGTGCCACATTATTACAAGCCAAAAAAATACTTCATCCTTAATTGTTTGACAACTAGGTCCCACGCCATTGTCAATGTAGTCAATAAAGGAGAAAATTACACAAGGAGCGGATAACAATAGGGACCCAGCAGCTTGCCTAGTTGTTTTTTAGTTTCAGAGACGGAGCTCAATTGCGCGTTGTGTGGGCTGTGGCCCGTCTAGCCCACGCTTACTCTTTTATTTAAGCACATGACGAGCCCAGTTGATATCTATTTTCTTTCTGAAAATGGCTAGCCCAGTCCTTTTTTGGGACAATACCGAATCGAGGCCTACTTGCTTTTCTCAGCCCTGCTGGGCTACAAATCTTTCAAGACGAGGAGGGATGTAAGTAGTAAGAAATGGGCTTCCCTAGAAATGGTCTATAAGTAGTAAGAAATGGGCTGTAAATTTTTAAAACAAAGCCAACCGACAATTACATTCAAATATCATTTTTTCTAGATTTCTCTACTCTTATAAAAAACAGAGTTGGTGATGATGGTGTGCCTGCCATCTGCAATATAGGCCATCCGATCTATATCTAACAGATAGGAAGGAAACTATTACAATTCACCCGCACTCCTCTCCACATTTCCAGATAAGGCCTTCCCTCATTCATCCTTTTCTCCCACAAGATAAACTACTCATACAAATGCATTTTGATGTTCCGTGCAATGCACAGACATCTTGCTAGTCAAGATTTTAAATTTCATTCATTTTTTACATAGAATTTTTTTGAATTTTATTTTGATATAATTTGAAAAAAATATTTTTAACGTGACTAGATATTTCATGATTAAAAGAGTTCGGACCCCACCGAAATATGCAAAATTCATTGAATTTTTTAGCAGTGCCCAGAATATGGTGTGTAATGCTAATAAAAAGAATATGGGCTTCAAAATATCCTTAAGAATTAAAAAATGGGCTATAAATTATTGAAAATAGGCTAATGGGTTGTATGTTGTTTTCCACATATTTAGAGGCTGACTTCTGGGCCTACTAGGTTGACGATGACGATGTCCTAAAAAAATTGACGCGTACACAAGCCTTTGTCCACTTAGTCAACACAGAATAGTGACTGTTGGATGTCCATCCAACGGCCGTCGTGCTTCTTCAATCCCTGATCTTCCTGCTCCATCCGCCCAAACCAGCGCCGGTGAGATTGCCTGCTCCCTCCTCCCGTGGTCGGTTGTGCTACCGCCAGGCCTTACCTCTACCCACCCACACATCCTACTATTTTCCGGCGATGTCAGCCTCACCCTGCAGCCGACCAGTCAGCCCTTGTACTCCCCTCAGCGTGGGCATCCGCTATTGTGGCTTCACCGGCTCTGGGTCGTTCTTTTCCTGGGCCTCGCCCTCGTCCACCGCATTTGTGCTCTCGGCGCGGCGTGCTCAACATGGTCAACAAACAACAGCCATTGGAAGAGGGATGTAAATGGAGAGGCTGACAGTAGGGACACACACAAGCAAGTGCCTCATTATTACACGAAAATAGTGAGGCTTCTCCGGGTCGTTCCAGTCTGGGGCTTCACCATCATCCACCGCCCTGGTGCTCTCGGCGGCCTGGTCAACATAGTCAATGAACGACATCCATCTGAAGAGGGTTGTACATGGAGAGGCTGACAGTTGGGTCCATGGCCACACTCAAGGAAGTGCCTCCTTATTACGCGCAAAATAATGATTCCTCCACCTGACAGCTGGGACCCACTGGAAGGGCCTCTCTATTTTGCAAAAAACACCCCCCCCCCCCCCCGCTGACAGCTCGGACCCACCAGTGGCTTCACCGGCTCTGGGTCGTTCTTTTCCTGGGCCTCGCCCTCGTCCACCGCATTTGTGCTCTCGGCGCGGCGTGCTCAACATGGTCAACAAACAACAGCCATTGGAAGAGGGATGTAAATGGAGAGGCTGACAGTAGGGACACACACAAGCAAGTGCCTCATTATTACACGAAAATAGTGAGGCTTCTCCGGGTCGTTCCAGTCTGGGGCTTCACCATCATCCACCGCCCTGGTGCTCTCGGCGGCCTGGTCAACATAGTCAATGAACGACATCCATCTGAAGAGGGTTGTACATGGAGAGGCTGACAGTTGGGTCCATGGCCACACTCAAGGAAGTGCCTCCTTATTACGCGCAAAATAATGATTCCTCCACCTGACAGCTGGGACCCACTGGAAGGGCCTCTCTATTTTGCAAAAAACACCCCCCCCCCCGCTGACAGCTCGGACCCACCAGTTATATCTTAGCATGCAAGGAAGTGCCTCCTTATTACGCACACAAAAATGAATTCTCCCCCTGCTAGCTGGGACCCACCATAGTGGGAGGCTGACTTGTGGGCCTACTAAGTTGACGCGGATGGAGGACTTTGTCGACTTAGTCAATATGAACGATTCTATCTCCAGTGACCGTACGATGTCCATCCAATGGCCATAGTGCTTCTTCAACCTCTGGTCTTCTTGCTCCAGCCACCCAAACCAGCGCCGATCGTGCCGCCTGCTCCTACCTCTCGTGGCCAGCTCAGCTGCCGCACAGGCCTGACGGCCCCACCCTACTCTAACCTCTTGCCAGGCCATCTCTCTACTCACCCACAACCCAAGTTATTCTGCAGCGACTGCAACCTCACACCGCAGCCAAACCAGTCAACCCTCGTACTCCTGTCTGCGTGGGAATCCATTGCCGCATCTTCCCCGGCTTTGCGTCATCCCCTTCCTAGGCCTCGTCATTGTCCACCGCCTTGGTGCTCTTGGCGCGTCGTGGTCTATGTGGTCAAGGAATGACTTCCATCGAAAGAGGACTGTACGTGGAGAGGCTGACAGCTGGGTCCACGGCCGCAGCAAGGAAGTGCCTCCTTATTAGGCACAAAATAATGATTCCTCCACCTGACAGCAGGGGCCCCCCGATCGGGCCACCATATATTGAGAAAAAACATTTCCCCCTGACTGCTCGGACCCACTAGCTACATCTTCGCACGCAAGGAAGTGCGTCCACATTACGGGGAAAAAATGATTCTCCCCCTGACAGCTGGGACCTGATGTCTACTACACAACCTTCTTCTTGTAGACGTTGTTGGACCTCCAAGTGCAGAGGTTTGTAGGACAGTAGCAAATTTCCCTCAAGTGGATGACCTAAGGTTCATCAATCCGTGGGAGGCGTAGGATGAAGATGGTCTCTCTCAAACAACCCTGCAACCAAATAACAAAGAGTCTCTTGTGTCCCCAACACACCCAATACAATGGTAAATTGTATAGGTGCACTAGTTCAGCGAAGAGATGGTGATACAAGTGCAATATGGATGGTAGATATTGGTTTTTGTAATCTTAAATTATAAAAACAGCAAGGTAACTAATAGCAAAAGTGAGCATAAATGGTATTACAATGCTAGGAAACAAGGCCTAAGGTTCATACTTTCACTAGTGCAAGTTCTCTCAACAGTAATAACATACTTGGATCATATAACTATCCCTCAACATGCAACACAGAGTCACTCCAAAGTCACTAATAGCGGAGAACAAACGAAGAGATTATTGTAGGGTACGAAACCACCTCAAAGTTATTCTTTCTGATCAGTCTATTCAAGAGTCCGTAGTAAAATAACATGAAGCTATTCTTTCCGTTCGATCTATCCTAGAGTGCGTACTAGAATAACACCTTAAGACACAAATCAACCAAAACCCTAATGTCACCTAGATACTCCAATGTCACCTCAAGTATCCGTGGGCATGATTATACGATATGCATCACACAATCTCAGATTCATCTATTCAACCAACACAAAGTACTTCAAAGAGTGTCCCAAAGTTTCTACCGAAGAGTCAAGAAGAAAACGTGTGCCAACCCCTATGCATAAGTTCACAAGGTCACTGAACCCGCAAGTTGATCACCAAAACATGCATCAAGTAGATCACGTGAATATCCCATTGTCACCATAGATAAACGCATGCAAGACATACATCAAGTGTTCTCGAATCCTTAAAGACTCAATCCAAAAACTTCAAAGGGAAAACTCAATCCATTACAAGAGAGTAGAGGGGGAGAAACATCATAAGATCCAACTATAATAGCAAAGCTCGCGATACATCAAGATTGTGCCAAATCAAGAACACGAGGGAGAAAGATCAAATACATAGCTACTAGTACATACCCTCAGCCCCGAGGGTGAACTACTCCCTCCTCGTCATGGAGAGCGCCGGGATGATGAAGATGGCCACCGGAGAGGGATCCCCCCTCCGGTAGGTTGCTGAAACAGGGTCCCGGTTGGTTTTGGGTAGCTATAGAGGCTTGTGGTGGCGGAACTCCCGATCTATTGTGCTCCTGGATGTTTTCGAGGTATATGGGTATATATAGGATGAAGAAGTAGGTCGGTGGAGCTGCGAGGGGCCCACGAGGGTGGGGGCGCACCCAGGGGGCAGGCGCGCCTCCCTGCCTCGTGGCCTACTTACTTCTTTCTTGGCGTCCACTCCAAGTCCTCTGGATCACATTTGTTCCTAAAATCACTCTCCCGAAGGTTTCATTCCGTTTGGATTCCGTTTGATATTCCTTTTCTGCGAAACACCGAAATAGGCAAAAAAACAGCAATTTGGACTGGGCCTCCGGTTAATAGGTTAGTCCCACAAATAATATAAAAGTGTATAATAAAGCCCATTAAACATCCAAAACAAATAATATAATAGCATGGGACAATCAAAAATTAGAGATGCGTTGGAGACGTATCAGGACCCACCAGCTATATCTTCACATGCAAGGAAGTGCCTCCTTAACTCCCTGACAGCTAGGACCCACCTAGTCGAACCGTACGTAGGGTTGTCTGTCTGGTCGCAAATGTGCACGTACATATTAGTCGACCGGTCTGTCTGTAGGCTGCAGTGATGAACCGTGGCCGAGTAAGGAAGGGCACGTGTCGTAGTAGAGGCGCGAATGTAGCATGTCACATAGTCCCGTCTATATCATGTACACGTATGTACAACCAGGATGCAAGAAAGTAAATACGGCCATGTACGTACATACGGGTGGGGTCTCGAATGCCTACTCGCGCATGCGTACGCCCAGGGCTCATGTACATGGAGAGGCAGTGGAGGGCAGCAACGGCGTCTTGTTCATTGGTAGCCAGCCGGCTGGGTTAGAACGGAGAAACTGTGTCGTGTTCATCGAGGGGCAACGGAATGCGTCTTGTTCATCGGGAGCCAACTGGCTTGGACGGAATAGCCGAAACGAGGCCTGTGTACCACAGAACGGAGTAAATGGCCTTTTGTTCGACCGGCTACGGTCGAGATGGGGGTCCTGTTCATCGGGAGGGGTGTGGCGTACCACAAAATGGAGGAAATAGACTTGTGTTGGAGCGCTACGGTCGAAAGGGGGGTCCTGTTCATCGGGAGGGGTATGGCGTACTGCAAAATGGAGGAAACGGACTTGTGTTGGAGCGCTACAGTCGAAATAGGGGTCCTGTTCATCGGAGGGGTGTGGCCTACCGCAAAACGGGACTCCACGGGGCTACTGTTCACCCATCGTCGACTTCCTTCAGCATCCACCTGTACTGTTCATGCACCGCGTCTTCCACCTACCTCCACCAGGTATTGTTCATCCACAAGCTACTATTCATCCAGCCCTCCACCGACTACTGTTCAACCAGCCATCCACGGGGTCCTATTCATCCACCCCCAACCAGCTGCTCGGCTGTGGCGGCCTCCTCTCGGGGTCTTGTTCATCCAACGACAATGGCCTACTACTACTATCACTGGTCTTGTTCATCCAACACCCATCGGGAACTATTCATCCAACCCCAACCACGTATGTCTCGACTCGTTCAACCAACCCCCACATTCACTATTCATCAAGAGGCAGCAGGTTCCATCGGCTTCAGTTTGCAACAATAGCGAAGGAATCACTCGGATTTAGTTAACAGCAAGGGATCGATCGAGGTTCAGTAACATAGATAGTGCAATCGCTCGAGTTCAGTTAGAGCCCAACGCCTCGCTCGGGTTCAGTTAGAGCGCAATCCCTCGCACACACGTGCGTACGTGTACGAGAGAAACGCGCAAACCTCCATGCATCACTCGGCCCCGACCACCCACCATAACCGGGAACTCCCCAAAATTTTCCTCGCCCTCGCTTCTACCATGATTTTTTCTGTTATGGACGGCCCAAAGAATGTCATTCAGTTGTGTCTCTGGCCCGCCCAGGACGAAAAGCCCATTTTCTGTCATGATTTTTTGTCATAGAAGTAGGAGCCCACCACATCTATGATGATACCGAGTTTTGTCATAATTATTGCCATAAGTGTCATAAGTATGACAGAAAAAAATTAGTTCAACCCAAAATGTCACAGATGTGTCTTTTTTTTGTAGTGTGCATCCTCTGCCTCGACTCCGACGGACCTTTGGAGTTTAGTTGTATGGAACATTAATATTTGGATTAATCATACCTCTACCAAATGTGAAGGATCAAGAGTAATGCAAAAAGCAACCTATGACTAACAGGCATGAATAGATGACGTGGCGGCATGCATGCTAGAGAGTAACACAAGTATATTGTTTATGGATTACATGCATGACTAGCTTATGTGGCATCATTGCATGGCTACGAAATGCTAGAGAAAAATAAATAGATAATTAGAGTGCACTTCACCAAATGGGAGCATTTAAATATATTTAGAGTGCACTCCAATTTTTTTCAGATGCTTAGGTGCACCAGATGTCATGCCACGCTAGAAAATGTTAGAAAAAAATTTGCTCCAAAATTTTAAAAACCTATTATTATCTTGAAACCAGCCACACCCGTCCCTCACCTCATCAAAATAACTCAAGGAATATATTTTGAGTGAAGCATAATTTATTTTTACTAATATAAGTATATTAAAACTAGATTGTTTAGATTTCAAGTTTGTGAAAAAGTATTAATATACTACTTTGGATCCATTGCAATGCACGGGCCAGCACATTGGTAGTAGTAGAAATAAATCTCGAGTTTGGAACGAGTTCATGCAGCAGTAGCACCACAAGGCCTGGTGCAGGAGTTACATTTCCCTCTCGGGACCCATGGGACTAAGCTTCAGCGCCTTATTACACTGCCTTTCAGTCCATGCCATGTGGACCCGACTAGTGGCCAGCCCACATGTCATGATCAAAAAGGTAGAGGGTCGATGGGGCCAAGAGGGGTGAGGCGCAGGTCAGGGGACGTGGTGTCATGGGTTCGAGCGGCGTCGTGGGAATCGCGTGTGGCTGTGGTAGAAACTTGATTATCGTCCTAGTTCGGGTGGCCCACATGTCATGTGCACAAAGGTAGAGGGGAGGTGGGCCAAGAGGGGTGAGGCGCACATCAGGGGACGTGGTGGTGTGGGTTGGAGGGGTGTCGTGGGAATCGTGTGCGGTAGTGGTAGAAACATGATGGTCATCGTAGTTCAGCTTCCATGGACAAGCTGTCATGTCTACTGGCACATGCATTGCATACCGATCACTTCAAGGAGTAGTAGAGGAAACTAGGCGGATAAATAGTTCACTATATTCAAGCGGACCTACGCTACTACACTTGTTCCAAAGATATGCACACCGGCAAAATAGTTCGTCTATCAATATATACATAGAGGGAATATATTTTTACAAATAAGAGAGGAAATAGTCATCCATCTATAATGCCCTGATGCTGCTGCAGCAACTTCTTCTTCTTCTCATTTTTTGTGGGAGACGGCTTCACTACAAGCTCTTTCAACCTTCTAGCTATCTCGAAACTCACACTGGCATCAAGGGCAGCATATTTTATCTGCTTGTAGGTCAAGGGATAATTCTCCCATCTAGACGACCTTAATGCCAGCGTCTCGTCGCCCTTCTCAAGATTTGTTCCGAGCACATAATTTTCTTCGTCGAATCGGGATGATGTTGGTTTATCACAATCGTCTACATGAATTTTGGTTTGTGGGTCAATGATGTTTTTCAAATCAAGGTTGTACAATGCCAGCTTTTGTTTGTCCCCTTTGATGGTTGCCCCACAAAAGTATATGTCCTCCCGAGACATGAAATCATGGAGCTCACCAGGTATGGAGGGCACACGTATGATGTGATACACCAAAACTTCATCATCGAGGCACAACTGAAGGACGGCGGCATGTTGGATCTTCCCAGTGGCATGCTTCGTGTACTCTGCGTCGAGACCGATGACCTTCATCTCCACCTTTTCGAGGGAGTTGGATACACTGTTGAACCACTCCCGAACAACCCTTGGGTGGTTGGTGACGGTGGTAGCTATGCTCAATGAGCATTTGTTGCGGACATGTTTGACGCTAAGACTATGCACGGGGATCTCTTTCGCCATTTGGAACCACTTGAGTATTAGGATTAGGTGGCTAGTCTAACTGGAAGTAGATGATTATTTCAAAGGGACTTCAAAATGACTCCAGGAGTTAAAACAATGTGGATCCAGTGGGTTTGAATGCAAATGAAGGAGAGGTGAATAAGCCAAGGAAAATCGGTTCCCGATGGAGAAGTAAATGGGAGAAGTGGCACGCATGCAATTGATTAGACGGATAGGTAGACCAACCTACAAAATGAAAAGGCTACGCAGGTAGCATACTGAGGAGTGAGATGTGTCTGTGTACGTGCCCATCCTTCTATCGCTACATGTGCCACTGCCTAGTTGAGGTCACTCTTTCGAATCATCGTGGCAAAATGTTTTATGATTCCTTTTTATTTCTGCCCCCTCCTGACAGGTGGAACCTATGCAAAACACACTTGGGTGGACGAAAAAATATACAAATATATCAATATCTTTCCTAAAAATATGGCGTAGCTGGTTCGGATGGATATTGGCGTGTGCGTGTGAGACACAACCTTTTCTGGTTAAATAATATGCGGTTATCCTCAAAAAAGAAAAAAAAAACTTCTTCACGCTTCCGCATGCACAAGCATTTGGTTCTGCTCCCAATATGGATGCTACCTGGAGGATGAAGTGAACCGAGAGGCATGCTAGCACGACCTTTTTCTGCTATACAGTACTACTTCGCAGGTTACTACTAGTAGTAGTACAACTGTAGTACACTTGTTGGTCAAAATATTATTCATTCGGTCCACACAGTGAAGTGACAAGACCCTACGCTCGATGTGACACTAGTACAAGCGACGTGTTTGGGTTACCAAAGTTAGCCTCACCCTGTGCAGTCACTGTCACCACCGATGTATAGCATGCCTCCCCTTGTCTCCCTCAGTCCCTCTCCCCTAGCACCACTCCCTGTCCATATTGTTGGAGATCCTGTGGTCACTCTTCCTTGTCTCATAGACTCACCGTGTCCCCGCGTACCCTTGCCTCGCTCTCCTCCCCCAGTACCACTGTTCCCTCGCTCGCCTCTCCCAACACCGATAGCCTTCTCCTCCGTAAATCAAGCCCCCAAAAATGCCACCTTCCAAACTCAACCATAGTCGAACCTGCCGCGACTGGAGCGATCTCCCTAGTGACGTCCTGGACCTCTATTGTTCGCGTGAGGATATGTTGAGCACCGTGTGGCTGGCTGCATGCTCGAGGGGTGTGCCCGCGGCCATCGTCGAATCGAGGCCTGAGCTTTTCAAGACACCATGTTTGTGGCTATCTGCTCTTGTGATATGCGCTCACCATGATACAGAGGCGCACATCATGCCCCTCGACTTCGAACTGACCTCCATCAGCCAAAGCTTCTTTGCAGGTATTTACTGGGTCGGCATGAACTCCCCCTAGATGGTTGGCATCAAAGAACACGGGAACGAGTTGGTGCTCGTGAACTTCCAAACCTCCCATGAGATTACCCTTCCGCCCCTGCATTATACAGGGTTTTACTGTCGCGGCCAAAGTCGTCTAAATTAGTACGCCAGTTGGACGAACCTTGTTTTGCAGAAGATTGTAATCTACCAAGTGGCCACAATATCTACGCATTACGCTGACTTCAAGCTAATTTCCTTGTTCGACCATGCACTCGGCTATATTTCCATCGATGCCTTCTTTAGGTGGATACAACTCACCTCGGAGTTGATCGTCAATGATGATACACACTTCTGTGATGCTATTGAACACAATTGCATCATCTATGCGATTGACAAAGCAGATGGCACCATGTATTGTTCGAACGACGCGTGTAAGTTGTTTTCATCTGATTTTAATGAGAACACCATGATGTTGTTTGAACTTTTGTGATGATTGGCACATCCCTATTACAACATAATTTGAGTAGAACAATTGTAATGTATTAGAGACACTGTAAATCAGCTATATTTGGAAGTAGTTAAATCATGTGATTGTGACCATGTCATTACAACCAATTTGTACCCTTGAATAATCAAACGGTTAGGAAGATATGGATATTCTCCTACCTATATAGTAATCTATAATTCTATATACTACTAAATATGAGTGTGTATCAATAGCCAAGTTAGTTTCTTCATTTTCATGATGTAGAAACATGCATAACACTATTGGTTTCATCGAACCATACATTAGGGAAGTAAATGTGCATATGGAACACTCTATATTTGTAAGTAGTGAAATCTTGTAATGCTTACCATGTCTACATACCTATATTCGCCCTTCATCAATCAATGGATAGAATAATATCCTCACAAGAATTTTGCACACAGAACATGAGTACATAACAATGCATGGTGTGTTAGTTTCCACTGAAGAATTTATTTGTGAGGACAAAACATGACTACATAACATGCATGGCATGGTACTTTGCTGTGAAGAATCGATTGCGAGATAACATGAGTATAACCATGCATGGCGCTGCTATATTTTCGACCCCAATATATTTCCCTGTATTTTCCTCTCAATTCCAACAGGAACATATCAATGTTGTTTCTTACATTATCCTACTCGTACTCTGAACAGTGCTGATCTTACATTAACAATGTCAGCCTTTTTGTCTCCTTTTTGTGTGATGAAGTGTCCCTACAGTTACCGCCGTTTGTAATCACACCACCTTTGCCATAAACAGCGAACCACAATTGGTTCCTCGCTCGATCAGACGATAGCGAAAGACTGATGATCATTCACACACATGAGCCGATGAAGTTGCAAAAACCCACTGTGTACAAGCAGCATGAAATACGTGAGTATCCGGAGATTGGCTGTTACGTCTATGAGCAGGATACCAACTTGTTGGGGCCCTTAGGATTTTTGAGTTGGAGGCGGGTAAAGAGCCTTGGTTCACACTCTCTGTTTCTCGGACTCAACTATCCGATTAACCAAACCCTTGGCAAGGATCATGATGGCAGAGAGGCTATGTTTGCTAGGGAAAACTGTGTCTACACGGTGAACCCTAGGGCTTCGGAATCACACGCCCCTGATTGTCAACGATACAACCTGCAGCCAAAAGAAGGTAAAATGAGAAAGGCATCTGAATTGACTTTGATCCTTGGATCTCTCAACTCTGACAGTCAGTAACATGGTTCAAGCCTTCAGGTTGATAGGTAATTGGGTTGTTGCATCGAAAGGGTGGAGTCCTGGTGTCTCCAAATCACTGGTGGCTGAAGGGGGCTGCAAATATAATGGTGCTGGATCATCCCTCTTCGAATGACTTGTTGTCATTGCTGCTTGTTCTGGATGGGTAGTGTTTTCTTTTGTTATGCAGACTCCTTGTAATTTGGTCATCCTCGTCTATGTCACGCTTATTATGTAATAGTTGCCTCTCTTTAGAATGTCATTCTCGTCTGGATCACGAGAGTCTGAGCGCTGCAGATGGGTCCGTTTTGGTGATGTAGCAAGACTTGTTATGAACTTTCATGTCTTGTTGTTTATGTTAGTAGTAGTCACTAGCTAGCGTTTGCATGTTGTACATATCGTTTTTTCGAACTTTTTATTGCTTCAAACTGCCCATAGCGATCCACTACTTCCACCCTGATTGTGTCGCCAGCGTGAAATTTTTGCATGCAAGTTCAAAGTTCTATGATGTTGTATATGATTGTGTCAACTATATAAGTTTTTACTGAGCATTAGCAATGCATATGGCTGAAAGATGTATTCACGAGCATCAACCAATGGGTTTCTCTCTCTCTATCTCTCTATCTCTCTCTCACACACACAAGTGGGACCCATTGAATTATTTCTTCGCTCGTCACAACTTTTAACTAGGTTCCACTATACTATACTTTTTTCTGAAGTTATAATTTGAGCCCAGTGACTTACAAAAGTTGTACACAAGCCTTGTTTGGGCCTTTTTAGCCGTCGTTGAATGTGGGCAGAGTGGCTATGTAAAGTTGTACTATACTACACATGCCTTTTTCGTTGAACATCAGCAATGCAACTAGGTTGAAGTTGTACACAAGATCCTTAAATAAGCGCAACCTAGCCTATGTTTCTTTTAATAAAATGCACAGCCCAGTTCATTTTTATATAATAAGATTACCAAGCCCAACTTATGTATTTTTAATAATATTCCTATCTCAATATTAAAATTTATACGAAATGCTCAGCCCAGACCATCATTATTTTTTCACCCATCCCAGAAAATGGGTCCGTTTCTACTAAAATCAAATGGGTTGTAAATTATTAGAAATAAAAAATGGGTTGCATGTCCGCAATATTATATTTTCACCCAACCCAGTAAATAGGTGTATTTGAATAAATGATCAAATGCATTGTAAATTATCATAAATAGTAAATCGACTATTATTATTTTTACCCAGACTAGGAAATAGATGTATTGGCAAACAAAACGAAATGGGTTGTAAAACCTAAATAAATGGGCAGCATGTCCACCACAGCTTTCGAAGCCGACTTTCTTGGCCCACTAGGACAAAGCATGCGCAAGGTATTGTCCATTTAGTGAACAAAACGAATTGATGGTCAGAAACAAAAGGTCAACAAATTATTCTAACATCTGTAGTCATTGGATTGACATCCAACTACGATCCTGCTTCTTCAATCTCCGATCTAGTTTCTCTTGCTCCAGCCGCTAAAACCATCGCCGGCTGGACTGCCTGCATCTACCTGCCTTGGCCGGCTATGCTGTGATACGTCCATTATGCATCATGTTTTTATGTTGATATTTATTGCATTATGAACTGTTATTACATTTTATGATGCAATTATTATGCCTTATCTCTCTTATTTTACAAGTTTACATGAACAGGGAGAATGTCGGCTGGTGTCTACTACACAACCTTCTTCTTTTAGACGTTGTTGGGCCTCCAAGTGCAGAGGTTTGTAGGACAGTAGCAAATTTCCCTCAAGTGGATGACCTAACGTTTATCAATCCGTGGGAGGCGTAGGACGAAGATGGTCTCTTTCAAACAACCCTGCAACCAAATAACAAAGAGTCTCTTGTGTCCCCAACACACCCAATACAATCGTAAATTATATAGGTGCACTAGTTCGGCGAAGAGATGGTGATACAAGTGCAATATGGATGGTAGATATAGGTTTTTGTAATCTGAAAATATAAAAACAGCAAGGTAACTAATGATAAAAGTGAGCGTAAATGGTATTGCAATGCTAGGAAACCTGGCCTAGGGTTCATACTTTCACTAGTGCAAGTTCTCTCAACAATAATAACATAGTTGGATCATATAACTATCCCTCAACATGCAACAAGGATTCACTCCAAAGTCACTAATAGCGGAGAACAAACGAAGAGATTATTGTAGGGTACGAAACCACCTCAAAATTATCCTTTCTGATCGTTCTATTCAAGAGTCTGTAGTAAAATAACACGAAGCTATTCTTTCTGTTCGATCTATCATAGACTTCGTACAAGAATAACACCTTAAGACACAAATCAACCAAAACCCTAATGTCACCTAGATACTCCAATGTCACCTCAAGTATCCGTGGGCATGATTATACGATATGCATCACACAATCTCAGATTCATCTATTCAACCAACACAAAGTACTTCAAAGAGTGCCCCAAAGTTTCTACCGGAGAGTCAAGACAAAAACATGTGCGAACCCCTATGCATAAGTTCATTGAACTCGCAAGTTGATCACCAAAACATACATCAAGTAGATCACGTGAATATCCCATTCTCACCACAGATAAGCACGGCAAGACATACATCAAGTGTTCTCAAATTCATAAAGACTCAATCCGACAAGACAACTTCAAGGGGAAAACTCAATTCATCACAAGAGAGTATAGGGGGAGAAACATCATAATATCCAACTATAATAGCAAAGCTCGCGCTACATCAAGATCGTATCACCTCAAGAACACAAGAGAGAGAGAGAGAGATCAAACACATAGCTACTGGTACATACCCTCAGCCCCAAGGGTGAACTACTCCCTCCTCGTCATGGAGAGCACCGGGATGATGAAGATGGCCACCGGTGAGGGATCCCCCCTCCGGCGGGGTGCCAGAACAGGGTCCCGATTGGTTTTTGGTGGCTACAGAGGCTTGCGGCGGCGGAAATCCTGATCTATTGTGCTCCTCGATGTTTTTAGGGTATATGTATATATATATATGCGAAAGAAGTCGGTCAGGGGAGCCACAAGGGGCCCACGAGGGTGGGGGGCACGCCCTAGACCCTCGTGGCCACCTCGAAGCTTCCCTGACGTCTATTCCAAGTCTCCTGGATTGCTTCCATTCCAAAAATAAATCTCCCGAAGGTTTCATTTCGTTTGGACTCCGTTTGATATTCCTTTTCTGCGAAACACAGAAAATAGGCAAAAAAACAATTTGGGCTGGGCCTCGGTTAATAGGTTAGTGCCAAAAATGATATAAAAGTGTAAAGTAAAGCCCATAAACATCCAAAATAGGTAATATAATAGCATGGAACAATCAAAAATTATAGATACATTGGAGACGTATCAAGCATCCCCAAGCTTAATTCCTGCTCGTCCTTGAGTAGGTAAATGATAAAAACCAAATTTTTGATGTGGAATGCTACCTAGCATATTTCTCAATGTAATTTTCTTTATCGTGGCATGAATTTTCAGATCCAAATGATTCAAGATAAAAGTTCAATATTGACATAAAAGTAGTAATACTTCAAGCATACTAATAAAGCAATCATGTCTTCTCAAAATAGCATGGCAAAAGAAAGTTATCCCTACAAAATCATATAGTCTGGCTATGCTCTATCTTCATCACACAAAATATTTAAATCAGGCACAACCCTGGTTTTAGCCAAGAAATTGTTTCATACTTTAGTATTTTCAAACTTTTTCAATCTTCACGCAATACATGAGCGTAATCCATGGACATAACACTTTATGTAGAATAGAATGGTGGTTGTGGAGAAGACAAAAAAGGAGAAGATAGTCTCACATCAACTAGGCATATCAATGGGCTGTGGAGATTCCCATTAATAGATATCAATGTGAGTGAGTAGGGATTGGCATGCAACGGATGCACTAGAGCTATAAGTGTATGAAAGCTCAAAAAGAAACTAAGTGGGTGTGCATCCAACTTGCTTGCTCACGAAGACCTAGGGCATTTTGAGGAAGCCCATCATTGGAATATACAAGCCAAGTTCTATAATGAAAAATTCCCACTAGTATATGAAAGTGATAACATAGGAGACTCTCTATCATGAAGATCATGGTGCTAATTTGAAGCACAAGTGTGGTAAAAGGATAGTAACATTGTCCCTTCTCTCTTTTTCTCTCATTTTTTTATTTGGCCTTTCTTTTTTCTTAATTGGCCTTTCTCATTTTCTTTTTTTTAAGTCTAGAGTCTCATCCCGACTTGTGGGGGACTCGTTGTCTCCATCATCCTTTCCTCACTTGGGACAATGCTCTAATAATGAAGATCATCACACTTTTATTTACTTACAACTCAAGAATTACAACTCGATACTTAGAACAAAATATGACTCTATGTGGATGCCTCCGGCGGTGTACCGGGATGTGAAATGAATCAAGAGTGACATGTATGAAAGAATTATCAAGGTGGCTTTGCAAACAATACGATGTCAACTACATGATCATGCAAAAGCAATATGACAATGATGGAGCGTGTCATAACAAATGGAACGGTGGAAAGTTGCATGGCAATATATCTCGGAATGGCTATAGAAATGCCATAATAGGTAGGTATGGTGGCTGTTTTGAGGAAGGTATATGGTGGGTGTATGGTACCGGCGAAAGTTGCGCGGCACAAGAGAGGCTAGCAATGGTGGAAGGATGAGAGTGCGTATAATCCATTGGCTCAACATTAGTCATAAAGAACTCATATACTTATTACAAAAATCTACAAGTAATCAAAACAAAGTACTACACGCATCCTCCTAGGGGAAGGGTTGGTAAGAGTTAACCATCGCGCGATCCCAACCTCCACACATAAGGAAGACAATCAATAAATAAATCATGCTCCAACTTCATCACATAACGGTTCACCATACGTGCATGCTACAGGAATCACAAACTTTAACACAAGTATTCCTTAAATTCACAATTACCCAACTAGCATGACTCTAACATTACCACCTCCATATCTCAGAACAATTATCAAGCATCAAAATGATCATAGCATCCAATTCACTTTCTATGATAGTTTTTATTATACCCAACTTGGATTCCCATCATTCTAGGACCAATTTTATAACCATAGCAAATACCATGTTGTTCTGAAAGACTCTCAAAATAATATAAGTGAAGCATGAGAGTTCATCTATTTCTACAAAATAAAACCACCACCGTGCTCTAAAAGATATAAGTGAAGCACTAGAGCAAATGATAAACTACTCCAAAAGATATAAGTGAAGATCAATGAGTAGTCGAATAATTATGCAACTATTTGAAGACTCTAACATTTAAGAATTTCAGATCTTGGTATTTTATTCAAACAGCAAGCAAAACAAAATAAAATAAAATGACGCTCCAAGCAAAACACATATCATGTGGTGAATAAAAATATAGCTCCAAGTAAAGTTACCGATGAACGAAGACGAAAGAGGGGATGCCATCCGGGGCATCCCCATGCTTAGGCTCTTGGTTGTCCTTGAATATTACCTTGGGGTGCCTTGGGAATCCCCAAGCTTAGGCTCTTTCCACTCCTTATTCCATAGTCCATTGAATCTTTACCCAAAACTTGAAAACTTCACAACACAAAACTCAACAGAAAACTCGTAAGCTCCGTTAGAATAAGAAAATAAATCACCACTTTTGGTACAGTTGTGAACTCATTCTAAATTCATATTGGTGTAATATATACTGTATTACAACTTTTCTATGGTTCATACCCTCCTATACTACCCATAGATTCACCAAAATAAGCAAACAACACATAGAAAACAGAATCTGTCAAAAAACAGAACAGTCTGTAGTAATCTGTATCAAACTTATACTTATGGAACTCCAACAATCCTACAAAATTAAGAAAACCTGAGAAATGTGTGTAACAATCCACAGCAAAAAGAATCAGATCAAAATCACGTTTCTGTGAATTATCAAAACTAATTTACTGGGTGAAAAAGTTTCTGATTTTCAGCAGGATCAACACAACTATCACCATAAGATATCCTAAAGGTCTTACTTGGCACTTTATTGAAACAAAAGCTATAAAACATGATTACTACAGTAGAATAATCATGTGAACACACAAAAACAGTAAAGGTAAATATTGGGTTGTCTCCCAACAAGCTCTTTTCTTTAATACCTTTTAGCTAGGCATGATGATTTCAATGATGCTCGCATAAAAGATAAGAATTGAAACATAACGGGAGCATCATGAAGCATATGACTAGCACATTTAAGCCTAACCCACTTCCTATGCGTTGGGATTTTGTGAGCAAACAACTTATGGCAACAATAATCAACTAGCATAGGAAGGCAAAACAAGCATAACTTCAAAACTTTAAGCACATAGAGAGGAAACTTGATATTATTGCAATTCCTACAAGCATAGGCTCCTCCCTCATAATAATTTTCAGTAGCATCATGAGTGAATTCAACAATATAACCAGCAGATAAAGCATTCTTTTCATGATCTACTTGCATAGAAATTTTACTACTCTCCATATAAGCAAGTTTATTCTTTATGGCATACGTATCATCACAATAATCATCATAAATAGGAGGCATGCTTTCATCATAATAAATTTGCTCATCAAAACTTGGGGGACAAAAAATATCATCTTCATCAAACATAGCTTCCCCAAGCTTGTGGCTTTGCATATCATTAGCATCATGGATATTCAAGGAATTCATAATAACAACATTGCAATCATGCTCATCATACAAAGATCTAGTACCAAACATTTTAATGCATTCTTCTTCTAGCAATTGAGCATAATTTTCATTTCCATCATTTTCACGAAAGATGTTAAAAAGATGAAGCGTATGAGGCAAACTCAATTCCATTTTTTTGTAGTTTTCTTTTATAAAATAAACTAGTGATAAAACAAGAAACTAAAAGATTTGATTGCAAGATCTAAAGATATACCTTCAAGCACTAACCTCCCCGGCAACGGCGCCAGAAAAGAGCTTGATGTCTACTACACAACCTTCTTCTTGTAAACTTTGTTGGGCCTCCAAGTGCAGAGGTTTGTAGGAAAGTAGCAAATTTCCCTCAAGTGGATGACCTGAGGTTTATCAATCCGTGGGCGGCGTAGGATGAAGATGGTCTCTCTCAAACAACCCTGCGACCAAATAACAAAGAGTCTCTTGTGTCCCCAACACACCCAATACAATGGTAAATTGTATAGGTGCACTAGTTCGGCGAAGAGATGGTGATACAAGTGCAATATGGATGGTAGATATAGGTTTTTGTAATCTGAAAATATAAAAACAGCAAGGTAACTAATGATAAAAATGAGCGTAAACGGTATTGCAATGCTAGGAAACAAGGCCTAGGGTTCATACTTTCACTAGTGCAAGTTCTATCCACAATAATAACATAGTTGGATCATATAACTATCCCTCAACATGCAACAAAGAGTCACTCCAAAGTTACTAATAGCGGAGAACAAACGAAGAGATTATTGTAGGGTACAAAACCACCTCAAAGTTATCCTTTCTGATCGATCTATTCAAGAGTCTGTAGTAAAATAACACGAAGCTATTCTTTCCGTTCGATCTATCATAGAGTTCATACTAGAATAACACCTTAAGACACAAATCAACAAAAACCCTAATGTCACCTCAAGTATCCGTGGGCATGATTATATGATATGCATCACACAATCTCAGATTCATCTATTCAACCAACACAAAGTACTTCAAAGAGTGCCCCAAAGTTTCTACCGGAGAGTCAAGACAAAAACGTGTGCCAACCCCTATGCATAAGTTCATTGAACCCGCAAGTTGATCACCAAAACATACATCAAGTAGATCATGTGAATATCCCATTGTCACCACAGATAAGCACGACAAGACATGCATCAAGTGTTCTCAAATCCTTAAAGACTCAATCCGACAAGACAACTTCAAGGGGAAAACTCAATTCATCACAAGAGAGTAGAGGGGGAGAAACATCATAAGATCCAACTATAATAGCAAAGCTCGCGATACATCAAGATCGTATCACCTCAAGAACACGAGAGAGAGAGAGAGAGAGATCAAACACATAGCTACTGGTACATACCCTCAGCCCCGAGGGTGAACTACTCCCTCCTCGTCATGGAGAGCACCAGGATGATGAAGATGGGCACCGGTGAGGGATCCCCCCCCCCTCCGGCAGGGTGCCAGAACAGGGTACCAATTGGTTTTTGGTGGATACAGAGGCTTGCGGCGGTGGAACTCCCGATCTATTGTGATCCTTGATGTTTTTAGGGTATATGGATATATATATATATGCGAAAGAAGTCGGTCAGGGAAGCCACGAGGGGCCCATGAGGGTGGGGGCGTGCCCAGGGGGTAGGGCGTGCCCTGGACCCTCATGGCCACCTTGAAGCTTCCCTGATGTCTACTCCAAGTCTCCTGGATTGCTTCCGTTCCAAAAATAACTCTCCCAAAGGTTTCATTCCGTTTGGACTCTGTTTGATATTCCTTTTCTGCAAAACACTGAAATAGGCAAAAAACAACAATTTGGGTTGGGCCTCCGGTTAATAGGTTAGTCCCAAAAATGATATAAAAGTGTAAAGTAAAGCCCATAAACATCCAAAACAGGTAATATAATAGCATGGAACAATCAAAAATTATAGATACGTTGGAGACGTATCATCGGCAGCTCAAATTATGGACTTAAAATGAGCAAATCTGAGATCCCTATTCTGCACAACTCCAAAAGTCCGGAAAATTTATGGAGAATTATTTTGGAATATATAAAAAATATTGGGCGAAGAAATACCAGGAAGGGACCCACCAGGTGGCAGCTTGGGGGCTCGCCCTACCCCTAGGGCATGCCCCCTGAGCTTGTGGGTCCCCTGCCAGCATTCGGTGCCCATCTTATACTATATGAAGTGTGTTGACCTAGAAAAAAATCACAAGAAGGCTTTCGGGACGAAGCGCCGCCATCTCAAGGCGGAACCTGGTTAGGAGCACGTTTGCCCTCTGGCAGAGCAATTCCACCCGGGAAACTTCCCTTCGGGAGGGGGAAATCAAAGCCATCGTTATCACCAACGATCCTCTCATCATGGGAGGACCACTCTTCATCAACATATTCACCATCACCATCTCATCTCAAACCCTAGTTCATCTCTTGTATTCAATCTTTGTCTCAAAACCTAGGTTGGTACCTTTGGGTTGCCAGTAATGTTGATTACTCCTTGTAGTTGATGCTAGTTGGTTTATTTGGTGGAAGATCATTTGTTCAGATCCTTAATGATGTTCAATACCCTCTAATCATGATAATGAACATGCTTTGTGAGTAGTTACTTTTGTTCCTGAGGACATGGGAGAAATCTTGTTATAAGTAATCATGTGAATTTGGTGGACATGGGAAAATTTTTGATGACGATTGTGTAGAAGCCTTTGAAATACTTAAGAAAGCCTTAATCTCTGCACCCACGTATGAATAAAACCCATCTTGTTACCCTTAGTAGCAACTATACATGTGTGTCATGTCTCTTTCTGTCAGTGAGATTGAGCACTACAAGATCGAACCCATCACAAGGCACCTCTTCCCATGGCAAGATAAATCAATCTAGTTGGCCAAACCAAATCAATAAATCGGAAAAGAAATACGAGGCTATAACAATCATGCATAAAAGAGGTCAGAGAAAACTCAAATAATATTCATGGATAGATCTGATCATAAACTCGCAATTCATCGGATCCCAACAAACACACCGCAAAAAAAGAGTTACATCAAATTGATCTCTAAGAACATTGAGGAGAACATTATATTGAAGATCAAAAAGAGAGAAGAAGTCATCTAGCTACTAACTACGGACTCGTAGTTCTGTGGTAAACTACTCACGCATCATCGGAGGGGCGGCAAGGATGATGAAGAACACCTCCATGATCGTTGCCCCCTCCGATAGAGTGCTCGAAAAGGCCTCTAGATTGGATCTCGTGGTTCTGGAACTTGTAGCAGTAGAAAGAGTGTTTCGTCGACTCCCCTAGGGTTTTGGGGATTTTAGAGTATTTATAGAGTCAGAGGTAGGTCAAGGCGGTTCCCATCGGCTCCACTATCCACCTGGGTGCGTCGAGGGCCTCTGGCACGCCCTGGTGCCTAGTGGGCCCCACGGGCCTCCTCTCGTGGCCTCCAGAAGCTTCCAGGTTTCCTTCTTGCCAGAAAAAATCTCCAAAAAGTTTCATGGCATTTTGACTTCGTTTGGTATTGATTTTCTACAATGTAAAATACAAGCCAAAAACAACAACTACCACTAGGCACTAAGTTAATAGGTTAGTCCCAAAAAATGATATAAAGTTGCTAGTAAATGTATACAAACAATCCAAGATTGATAATATAATAGCATGGAACAATCAAAAATTATTGATACATTGGAGATGTATCAAGCACCCCCACGCTTAATTCATACCCTTGTATCCTGAAGGTCACCCTAAGAGAATTGAACAAGATTCTCAAAGAGTTAATACTGATGCACCTAGTCCATCTAAAATGAAAAAATAAAGATGATAGGACTTTGCATGCTTCTAGTGAACCTACTATAGGCACACCTGAGAATCCAAATGATATTTCTATCTCTGATGTTGGAACACAATCTGGTGATGAACATGAACCTCGTAACAATGATAATGATGATGCTCAATGGTGTGGAAATAGAACATGTTGTTGATCTTGATAACCCACAACGTAAGAATAAAATATATGGTAAGAGAGACTTCATTGCTACGAAACCTGGTAAAGAAAGAGAACCATGGGTTCAGAAACCCATGCCCTTTTCTCCTAAAGCTTCAAAGAATAAAGATGACGAAGAATTTGAGCACTTTGTTGAAATGCTTAGACCTGTCTTTTTGCACCTTCATTTGACTGATATTCTGTAAATGTCTCCTTAAGCTAAGTATATGAAAGATATTGTCACAAATAAAAGAAAGATATCGGAAGCTGGAATTTCCACCATGCTTGCAAATTATTCATTTAAGGGTGGAACACGAAAGAAACTAGGAGACCCATGAATACCAACTATACCATGCTTCATTCAAAGAAACTATGTTGAAACTACTTTATGTGATTTAGGAGCCGGTGTTAGTGTTATGCCTCTCTCTTTTTATCTAATACTTGAGTTGAATAAATTGACACCCGCTGAAATCTATTTGCAAATGGCTGATAAATGAACTGCTATACCCATCGGTGTTTGTGAGGATGTCCCTGTCCTAGTTGCAAATGTTACTATCTTAACAGATTTTATTATTCTTGATATACCCGAGGAACACAATATGTCGATCATCCTTGGTAGACCTTTTTTTAATACTGCAGGGGTTGTTATTGATTGCAACAAAGGTGACGTCACTTTTCATGTCAATGGTAATGAGCATATGGTGCACTTTCCGAAGAAACAACATCAAGTGAATTGTATCAATTCTATTGGAGAAATTTCGACAATTACTATTGGAGGTTTTAAATTCCCTATTCCTACTGTCAAAAAGAAATATGAAATTCTCATTGTTGGGTACATACATATCCCCATTGAGGTAACCTAGTGTCATATGAAGATTCTCCGGTTTCATGTCATTCGGAAGAAGTTTGTTAATAAGACTTGATCAACCTTATTAACGGATTCCTTTTGACGGGCATGTGGTCGATGAATTTAGTAAACACAACTTTCTATAACCACTTTTATCTTTCTGTTATTTAGAATTAATAAAGTAGAATGCAATTATTTTACTATTTTGTGAATTATCCTTGCAATAAAAAATGTCCCGAAAACAAAAGTTCTCCAAATGCCCTGAAAATTTAACATGATTTTTTTCTACAAAATATGAAAAATAGTGGCACTGAACACACCCCAAGGGGTGCACCTGTGAATCACAAGCTCATAGGGCGCGCCCACACCCTGGGTGCACCATCCAAGCTTGTGGGTCTACCTAGGCCCCCTCACTTTTTGCTGCCACCAATCTCCTTCTTCCTTGAGAAAAAAATCACCATCGCCTTCAAACCCTTGTTCTAGCTCATTTTGCTGTAATTTTCGTTCTCCTTGCTGGTAGCTCCATTTCCAAAACTGTTTTGGTGGATTGCTCATCTGTGATGCCTCCAATGGTCCAACTAGTTTTTGCTTTGTTCCGGTTCTCTATTAAAAGGAGGCCTTAATATCCCTTAGTTTCCTTATGGACCCCGCTGCTACTACTTGTGGGCTGCATTGAGATTTTCCCGAAGAGGAGGGGATGATGCGGTACAGTAGCGATAAGTATTTCCCTCAGTTATGAAACCAAGGTTATCAATCCAGTAGGGGAACCAAGCAACACTATGTAAGCAGCACCTGCACACAAATAACAAATAGTTGCAACCCAACAGGTAGAGGGGTTGTTAATCCCTTAACAGTATTGAAATATATTAAATTGTATAGGTTTTGATAAATAGATCTAACTAAAACACAAAATAAAAGAATAAAGAAAATTGCAGCAAGGTACTTTTGGTTTTGATATGTGATAGAAAATAGACCCGGGGCAATACTTTTCACTAGAGGCTTCCCTCGAGAAAATAGCATACGGTGGGTCAAAAAATTACCGTTGGGCAATTGATAGAAAAACAAATAATTATGATGATATCCAAGGCAATGATCATGTATATAGGCATCACATCCAAGATTATTAGACCGGTACGATTCTGCGTCTACTACTATTACTCCACACATCGACCGCTATCCAGCATGCATCTGGTGTATTAAGTTCATGGAGAAACGGAGTAATGCATTAAGAAAGATGACATAATGTAGACAAGATAAACTCACATATGAATAAACCTCATCTCGTTACCCTTAGTAGCAACGACACATGCGTGTCATGTTTCTTCATGTCTCTTTCTGTCACTAAGATTGAGCGCCCCAAGATCGAACCCATCACAAGGCACTTGTCACGCCCAATATGCGACCCTATCCTAAAGGAACTCGAAGGTCCCACCAAGGATAGAAGCGCATATTGGAGACGCTTTTGCAAGGTGGATATCATTACATTGTACCATTACATAATAGTTGGGGATACATACAAAAGGCATACAATGCTACATGAATACAACATCATCATACATAAGAGCAACATCCGACTACGGATGAAACACAAATAGAAACTCAACCGACATCCACCCTGCTAGCCCAGGATGCCGATCTGGAACCTATCCCCTGATCGAAGAATAAGCAGAAGAACTCGAAACAAGCAAGCTTCACTCTCACATCGGATCATCGCATTACCTGTACCTGCAATTGTTGTTGTACTAATCTGTGAGCCACGAGGACTCAGCAATCCCATTACCATGGGTATCAAGACTAGCAAAGCTTAATGGGTATGGAATGGATAAGTGGTGAGCCTGCAGCAAGCAACTAAGCATGATATGGTAGCTAACTTACGAGTACAAGAATAAGATGAGAAGCTACGTAAACGGTCGCAAACTAGTAATGATCAAGAAGTGATCCTGAACTACTTACGTCCAAACATAACCCCACCGTGTTCTCTTCTCGACCCTCTTGAAAAGAGACCGTCACAGTTACGCACGCAGTTGGTGTATTTTAATTCGAATCTGGTGTCAAGTTATCTACAACCGGACATTAAAAATTCCCATCTGCCACATAACCGCGGGCACGGCTTTCGAAAGTTTATACCCCGCTGGGGTGTCCTAACTTAGCCCATTATAAGCTCACGATCCGCGGAGACAATCCTCCATCGTGGGACATCCGATCAGACTCGGGATCCTTGTGCACAAGACATTTCGACAATGGTAAAACTAATCCGGCAAGGCCCAACATTGGTTTTAACATTTGCCATAATAATACTTGAACCTAATAATTAATTGGCATAGGGCGTCATGACATATTGGGCGTGACAGCACCTCTTCCCATGGCAAGATAAATCAATCTAGTTGGCCAAATCAAACCAACAAATCAGATAAGAAATACGAGGCTATAACAATCATGCATAAAAGAGTTCAGAGAAAACTAAAATAATATTCATGGATAGATCAAATCATAAACTCACAATTCATCGGATCCCAACAAACACATCGCAAAAAAAGAGTTATATTAAATAGATCTCCAAGAACATCAAGGAGAACATTGTCTTGAAGATCAAAAAGAGAGAAGAAGCCATCTAGCTACTAGTAGGCCCACAAGTCAGCCTTCAAATTAGTGGCACACAACATACAACCCATTTGCTATTATTTTTAACAATTTATAGCACATTTGCTAATTCTTAAGGAATATATTGCAACCCATATTCTTTTCGTTAGCGTTGGAACTCATATTTGGATAGAGTTAAAAATATCAATGAAATTTTGTATATTTTGTAGGGGTACAGACTATTTTTAATCCTAAAATTTCAAGTCAGATTCAAACTAATTTCAAAAATTAATATATATTAATTTAAAATCCAATGGAAATTCCACCGCAAAAAAATAAATGAAATTTAAAACCTCAAATTCGGAAAAATGAAATTTGAAACTAATTTCCGGTTTGCTAGTTTTTTTCAAATTTACATCATATTTCTTGTTACTTATAGCCCATTTTCTGGTTTGCATCCCAGCAGGGTGGAGAAAAGCAACTAGGCCTCGGCTGGGTATTCTTCAAATATAAGTTGGGCTAGCCATTTTCACAAATAAAAGAAACAGTTGGGTTAGTCATGTGGTAAACATAAATAAAAGCCTGGGCTAGACGGGTCATACCGATCGCATAACCCAGTTGATACTCTCCTCCGCCTCATCTCAAAAACAAAAAACAACTCCGCGAGCTTCTGGGTCCCCGGTGTCAGCCGCTCCTTGTGCAATTCTCTTATTAATTAACTACATTGACAATGGCGTGGGATCCAGATGTCATGAAACCATTAGGAGGAAGCATGTTTTTGCTTGTAATAAGAAAGCACTTGCTTGCGTACAGCAATGGACCTGCTGGACCCCATCTGTCATCCTCTCCACGTACAGTCTAATTGCTCTCGTTTGTTAACCATGTTGACAATGCCACACGACAGCTCTGTGGTGAGCGCACGAAAGTGGAGGACGGCAGTGAGGCCTCCAGACGGGAACGACCAGGATTTGTGGAAGATGCGGTAGTGTAGTTCAAGGCAATTGACTGGTTCAGATGTGTGGTGGGGTTGCCATCGCTAGAGAATAACCGAAGGTGTGGAGGGTAGAGGGATGTCTTGGCCAGAGTTTAGGGTGCAATGGGGCGGTGATGCATGCGCGGCAGCGCGGCCAGCCGTGGGAGGCGGGAGGAGGCGGTCCCGCAAATGCTGATTTGGTTTTGGCGGTTGTATGAAGAAGAGACTGGAGAAACACGCGAGACGTTGGATATCAATTTAATGGTGGCGGTTGGCAGAATCATTTGTTAACTAAGCCGGCACCACATAGCATACATTTTTGCAAGAAAAGAAAAAATGTGCTAGTTTGCCAGATAATATTCCCAAAACTGCCACCGTTTGATCTTTTGTCGCAACTAAAACTGCCAAGAAAATGCATTTTTTCCATCCTCCTCCCAGGTATGTTCGCCAGATATCGTTTTCGGAAATCAAAGACTTGAGAAGGTGTACAGAACAAGCTAGTCTATCAGTAAGGAGATGTTGCTGATTGTTAGAAAAAAAGAGACGTGTTGTTGTAACTGGTTTGAATCCATACCTAGACTATATATAGTGTTATACTACTCTGCAAGTAATGAAACTCACATATCCAATGTTCGCTTCTCCTCTTCTCGAGATAGTCCTCCTAGCTTCAGAAGCTTCGTACGCAGCAACCATGTCCACTGGCTCGTCCACCTGCTCTTCAGCAAGGAATCGAGCCAACAACCATATGTGCACAAAGTCACCACCCATACCATCACCCCCCCCTGTCGGCACACTCACCACAACAAGTTGCTCATTGCACCCTGTTGCCGATGGTGTGGTGCCACTGCTACAAATTGCACAGAGTCATCCATCACTTCTCAACTACAATCATCATCCCTGATCGAGTCTTCTACAAATGCCCAAATCATGGTAATATGGTTAACTTGTTCGCCTGCTTCCAGTTGCTGATTTTTTAAGAGTTTGGTTGATCATCTTCCAATTTGATTCATGCAGAAAAGGGAAGATTCTTGTGATCTGTATTTCTAGAAAGTTGTTAATTTGGGGGAAAGGAACTACACAAATTTTTTGCTTAGCCGAGGAGTCCCAATACGAGCAGGCTGGGGTGTTGGACAAGTAACTGAAGGAACGACAGAAGAGGAAGATGCAGTTAAGAAGGTTAAAGATGCAGTTCAATAGATCATGCCAAGCAACACCTACTGAATAGCCTTGGTAGTAATGAGGAGATGAAATAGCTTGTGAAGATAATGGGCAAGATCGTTGTGCTATGTAGGATGATTGTCTCTTTTTTTGTTGTGTATGTTGCACTCGTGATGTATTCCGTCGCTCTGACATGACCATTTGATGAAACTAGTAATGAATGAAACATGTTTATCAGGCTGGGCATCTAGTGTTGTGAACATCTAATAATTTTTATTAATGGAAATTGGGGGGCAACCCCTTTTGCTAATAAATAAATAAATTAGCAAAGGCACTACGGGTCAGCTCTGTTCCCAATGCAAGGCGTACAACAAATTGCAGTCTAACAGCAAACTGCCATCAGCTACATTGCAGTTGTACAATCATCAAATACAAGTTCCATAGAAAAATATGATTACTACTAAACAACAATGTCATCATGTTTCAATCACCATACAATCTTCAAACACAAGTCAACATACATAAAAAGTGACATTCTCACTTCTCACTGCAAAATACTAAACAACTTCATTAGGTTTCAGTGGTCATAGCAAACCCAAATTCACATAGATAATAAGTCCTCTTCTCACAGGCAAATACGTCAAAAGTAACCGAATCATCGTCCGAAGCAGCAACGTCAACATCTTCACCATGTGTATCAGTGTGAATCGTAATTCCGCCCAATGTCATTTTCTTCTTCACCATTAATGTCCTTGAATGTTGGCTGCTTATTGATCAACTCATCTACTTCCACACCCCGACAGTAAATCTTTTCTCCAACCATATTGATGTGCTGGTCCTCAAACATATCATAAACATCCACGAAAGCCTCTACATCAACATCAGTGTAAGCATCATCTTGATGTGCAACTTCATTAAACGAATTCCTCTACTCAAACTTTTGCAATACTCTCCAGTATTTGTTACATGGAAATGTGTCTTCCAAGAAAAATATTTATTTTGCTTGATTTGCCAAAATATAAGGCTCATCGGTGCGGTACGATGCCTTGACATAGATGGATTTGAAATAATCATCACCTTTAGGTCTTGAGATCTTGGTAAACTGGTTATATCAACAACAATAAAAGAACCACACACCGATGAACCTTGAAACTAGGATACACTGCACCCGAACAATGTCTATTATGTTAGCATACATTTCAGTTGTCACTTTCGCATGCGTATCTGTGCTCATGACGACATTGTTTTGTGTCTGCGTGCCTTCATTGCATGCAAGGGTGTTGTAGCGCGCATTTCCAACAACGCAAGATGCATAATGTCTTACCTGAGTATCAGGTCCTATTGCCAGTGCGTAAATGGCATCACTAGCTGCCTGCCACTCCTCCCGCATCTTCTTAACCTATGGTTAGAAAATAGACAAGCTGATCATCTTATGTACTCAATATATTAAAAAAACTGACAACGCAATTCAAAAGCTGACACGGCTCTTCAACCATTTCGCAAAAGCCTTCCCTGACTCGTTTCTCAATGTTTCTTGGATGATGCACTAGTAACTCCTCTTCGTACATGTTGTAGAACATAGTGATCGCGTCAAACATCTAAATATATAAGAATGTGTTGCAAGTTTAGTAGACTGTGATGTATAAGCTATAGTACTTCGCACTTACTCGATATAAGGCAGAATCTTAGGATAGTTATTCAAGACATGCTAAACTATTTTATTCAAATCTTTATGTTTCAACTCATCCCTGTTACTCGAATAGTAGGATTGAAAACATTGAGCTCAGGATTGTTTTGCCCACCTTTTTGCTAGGCTGATGAGTTGTTTCAATGTATCTTCAGCAGAATGTTGACACTCATGTAGCAAGGTAGGCCTCTACAAGGATCCCTTAGGTCTAGCTCTGTTCCTAACACAACCCTTGAAAGTGCCTAACCGCCTTTCAAAACGGTAAATCCATAAACTGTAATAGACCTCTAAGTAATGCCTTATCAGGTAGATGAATATCTGAATGCACCATTACATCAAATAAGGTTGGAGGATATAGCTTCTCAAGGTCACATAGGATAGTTGGTATCTTGTCTTTAAAACGCTCCAGAACATCTATCCTTATATTTCTACTAGAGAGTTCTGTGAAGAATTGTCCCAACTCTGCGACTGATGTGTATAAGTTAGGTGGACCAATCCTCTAAGGAGAACAGGTAAAACACTTTGAAGTAGGACATGGCAGTCATGAGTTTTCAACACTTGTACCTTGGTTCCATCCGCATTGATTCTCCTTTTAGGGTTGGAAGATAATACATGAGGGAACCTCACACATGACAGGACCTTGCAGAATTCTTTTCTTTTTTCCTCGGCGAGATGGCTTGGAGCGGCGAGTTGTTGAACCACCATCATCTTGGAACCTCATCCACGGTACTGGAAGCCTGGAATGATGAGGGAGCTGGAGTAGCGAGTTGCATGGCATGTATCTGGTGGGTGTCGGTGTCAAAACCGGTGGATCTCGGGTAGGGGATCCCGAATTGTGCGTCTAAGACTAATGGTAACAGGAGGCGGGGGACACAATGTTTACCCAGGTTCGGGCCCTCTCGATGGAGGTAATACCCTACTTCCTGCTTGATTGATCTTGATGATATGAGTATTACAAGAGTTGATCTACCACGAGATCGTAGAGGCTAAACCCTAGAAACTAGCCTATGATTATGATTGTTGCCGTCCTACGGACTAAACCCTCCGGTTTATATAGATAGAGGGGGCTAGGGTTACACAAAGTCGGTTACAAGGAAGGAAATCTACATATCCAAATTGCCAAGCTTGCCTTCCACGCAAAGGAGAGTCCCATCCGGACACGGGATGAAGTCTTCAATCTTGTATCTTCATAGTCCAACAATCTGGCGTAAGCATATAGTCCGGCTGTCTGAGGACCCCCTTATCCAGGACTCCCTCAGTGGGATCGATAGTTCATCCCAACCGTCTTTTATGCCGAAAAACTCCTCTTTGCGATCGCTGGTTGCCATGTGGAGAATATGGTGTAAGAAGGAGATAAGGAGCGGAGGTGTGGTGTGATTCTTCACCTCGTGTCCAGCCTCGTTTAAATAGCGGGCGAACGCGAGCAGCCAACCAGCGTTGTGTTTAATGTCGCCCGTCTCGTCAACAGACGTGTGGCCAGTGTAGGTTTCTCGACAAATGTGTGGATTTAATGGAGGTAAGTGGGCAGTCTGTATCCGATTGAATGCTGTGAGGAGGCGTTTTCAACCCGGCGTGCCGCGAGCGACGCTCTCTCGACCGGTGCGCCGCTTCAATGCCGGCAGTGAGAGGTCGCATCCGCTCTGGGCCGGTGTCAATGCGCGCAGCTAGCGTTGGGCAGGAACAGACACGGGCGCGGGAGGAGGGTTTTGGGTGGGACGTGGTGCCACATGCGGACGTGGCAGCGGCCCAAATGTCCACAAACTCTATCCGTATTTTATCTCCATTTTATGGGAAAGAGCATGTCCATACCGACTTGCAGACATGACCGTATTGGATAGCACAATACATTCAGATCATGCAGTCCGAACGACTGCATACAATTTGAGGATCCGTGTTCAAGATGACCTTAGGACAACTCCAACATACAACCCCAAGCGAATGTCCATTTTGTCCGGATTTCGTCCATTTGGGGATGGTAATGGGGCGGTACCCGACCGTTTTTCTAGATGCGCCGGTCATGCGCCCAATGCGCGGGCGCATCTTGGCAGCATCTTGTCTGGTTGCATGCAAAATTTGACAAAGCAACAAAGGTATAGCTTCATGCCAGCGGCCATGGTTCATGCCAAAACAAAGCCAACGGCCGACAAATATATGCCAAACTACAAAATGGTCAAGCCCCCAAGTTTCACGCCGGCAACAAAGCCAGTGGCCACCACACTAGCCAGTCTTCAAAATGAATAAGTTTTTGATTCCGGCAACAAAGCCATCGGCCGACCCACTAGCCAGCCTTCAAAAGGTACGTCCATACTCCACGGCCGAGGCCTCCATAGTTCGGGACGTCTTGGTCAAACATCTTCTTCTGCCGGTTCGCAAACCAAATCTTCCTCTTCGGGGACATGTTGGTCATGTCAACACTCATGATTGCCAGCGCCACCTCCTTTGCCTTGGTATCGGCATTGGCGGCCTCGATTACAAGCTTCTTTGATTGAGCGCCCTCCTCAATGTCGAGCTTCCTCCTCTTGCGGCCTCCTCCATGTCAAGCTTCTTTGTTTGGAGCTCTAGGTATATCTTCATTTGCTCCTCCTCTCCTCCCTCACTTCCTTTTGAGTCATCATACCTTGCAAAGTTTCTTGCAAGGCGATGGATGACGCATCACACTTGTCGTTGGCCTTCGATTTGATCATGCCCCTCGGCGTCTTGAGAAAATCACCATTCTCAGCCACGGCCGCCTTGCCTCCTTTCTACTTAAGAGTGACATATTGATCTTTAAACTTGGGACAATCTTTGATGAGCGTCCAACAATGAGTGAGAGTGAAAGACTTGTTCTTATGTCGGGCCTAGAAGGCTTCCAAAGATTGGAATGCCTACACAATCAAAGAGGAGGCCACAAATTTAATAACAAAGGACACAAGATGTAAACAGACATGAACATGGCAAGATGTAAACAAACATGATCATAGCAAGGAAAAAGAGGAGGTCATACCAAGTCACCCATGCCTAGGCCACTCATGGGACAGGCTTCGACGCTCTCAAGCGCGGCACAATACTTGTTGCATTCTTGTTGAATGAACCCCATCTCTTTTGGATTGACTTGATTCCTCGGGTGCTCGCAAACTTCCTTTGCTCATGAAAGGTTTTATGAACTCTCATCTAAAAGACGGATCCTTTTGGCTCGGCACCTTTCGTGGGGTCTTGGACTATCTCCATCCAACTCTCGCAAATCAAAGTGTCCTCTTCTTTGGTGTATGATCCCATGTGAATGCCTTGCTTCCTCCTTTGTTCGTCGACCCTTTGGGTGAGCTCATCGATAAACAATGGCTCCTCTGCAATTTCAACCTCTTCTTCCTCATCTTCGCAATAGATGTCCTCATCTTCATGCCAGGAGTTTCCATGGTTGTCGGTCTCCTCTTCTTCATTGTCACCGAAGGGGTCGACACTATATTGGTCGCGGTCGTCTTGGCTTTGGGTATCGTCGGGATCGAAAGCATGGCCTTGGCCATGAACGTGGAAGGACTCGCCACGGTCCTCAAAGATGACGTTCTCTGTGAACTCAACATAGTCAGGGCCGTCGGCCGTCGGCAGTGCCATTTCGTCGAACACCCTGTGAGCGCAGGCTGGGCTGAACAGGCAAAATCCGGGGTCGTGTGCAAAACTAAAAAATGGGTCCCTATTTCACTAAAATATGAACTAACGAACAATTATAATGTATATATATCTCGCAGATTTTTTTATAATGTATATAATATAATTTCTTACATAACAATTGGACATATAAAAAATTATACCTATTCAACTCTCGGTTGCTAGAGGAATCAGACTAATGTTTCCCCATGATGACTCAAATTTGTCTTATTGAAACACAAGATACAAAAGGTGAATAAAATATTAGAGTTATACAGTAGCATATATCAATTGAAGATCATGCGTTAATGTTTGGCAATTAGACAAACTGTCTAACTCACCTAGTTTTGGGTCCTATCGGATTGAACTGCTACATTGTGATCTTTAACCGAGGAGGTAAAAACCGATCCCTAGTGAAATAACGATCCGTGCCAAAAGTTAATTAGGAAATTATTAATTAGGAGCAGGGATCAAAGTTAACCGGAAAGGAGGACTCGCTAAGCACCTGGAAGTTGGAGTCGATCATGGATCAATCCGAAGAGGCAACGAGTATGAAATTGGGGAGAGGAAGTCGGGAAGGAAACAACGGCAGCGGCACGAATCCAATCGATGCCAAGGCGAAGGCGACGAGACGATTACGTTTCCTGTAGCAACGCCGATGCGACTGCTATTGCGGTTTCTCGATCGAGACGATCCCGATTCCCGATCAACTGCTGTAGCGATCCCCTTTTTTAGATCAATCCCATTTCCATCTTAGGCCAACTCCATCGCGCGACCCTATCTTGTCCGGCCCCGTCCGTTTGGGGCAAAATGGACAAACCAGGCGGCCCAGCGCGCGACGGCCCGGACCTATCTGGTCCGTTTTGTGTCCGGGCCGACCCATTTCGAGCGCAAACTTGCGCCGGATTTGGGTCGCGGCGGACAGCGAACGGACGCTTCGAACGTCCACGTCGGGGCCGCGTGGCAGGCGGCCACCTACCTCCCACCCGCCAAAATAAATGCGCACGGGCGTGTGGCCCCACCTGTCATCCGCACAGCGAAGGGTCGTCGTCCTTCTTAAATGGGAAGCCGTTGACCGGTCTTCGTCCACACTTCCCACTCCGGCCCCTCTCTGCCCCCTCGAAACCCGACACCATCGAAACCCTAACCGCTCCCCGTCGTCGACCTCGCCGGCCGGCCGCAGCCATGGGCCTTTGGAACTACGGCCGCAAGGGGAAGCACGACCGCGAGGCCGGCTCCTCATCGGGCCGCCGCCGCGGATCCGTGAAGAAGGAGGAGCCCGTGTCACCGCCGCGCTCCTCCCGTCAAGCCCCCGCGCCGGCCCCCTTCACCATTGCCCCTAGGCCCGCCGACGAGCGCGCCCGGCAGTACATCTGCGCGGCCTGTCTCGTGCAGCGTGTCATGGAGGACTCCATGAACACGCATGACGAGCGGCAATGGGACGGCCTGGAGGAGGCCATGGCCTTCTCTGCCGCCGGCGACGTCGCCTTCCCGGAGCTGCAGATAGCGGCCGTCACGGAGAACGCGATGGAGGAGGAGCCGCCGGCCGCGTTCCAGGAGCTGCTGGGCCAGGGGTGGGGCTGGTCCTGCACTGCTCCGGAGATGGCCGCCGGTGTGGGCGTGAACTGGTGCGCCACTCCGCCGCGGTCACCGGAGCGGGAGGCCTCGCCACGGGAGGAGGTGGTGCAGGCACCTCCGGCCTTCCAGGCCGCCCCCGTCTACCACGCACCGTCGGCCCACCTGTGGACGCCGTCGGCCTACGTCGACCTCGTCAGCGGCGACGACGACGACACCGGCGGCCAGTGAAGACGGCGACGGCCATGGCACCGACGGGCGCGGCAGGAGCGCGCGGGAGGCTTTTTTTATTTTGTTTTTATGTTAATTATGAAACTGGGCCGTTTAAGTGGACTGAGAAAGTGGGCCGTTTTGTGGCCGTGACCCCTATATATGTTTTATATTTTTTTAAATGCGTTTATTTAATTTTTAAGTCATTTCATTATAGTTTTTATATTTTTTTATTCACGTCCACCCCGAACATGATTTGGGGTGCAGCCGCGCGGTGGACGCACGTACGACCCAACGGACAAAGCCGGACACGGGCGAACCCATCGGCGTCCCAAACGGACAAAATCCGGCCAATCCGGACGTTCGTTTGGGGTCGTGCGGTGGAGTTGGCCTTACGACCGAGCAATTTCAATTTTTAGAAAGATCGATCCAGCATAGCGCTCGATGGCCTGGACTCAGGCCCAGCTCCACCGCCCAGCGGCCTGGTGCGCCGACAATGCCTATGATTTTTTTTGAGAAATACTAGGCATGTATAAAAAATTTGGGCCCCCAAAATTTTAGGCCCTGTGCGGGCCGCACATTTGGCACAACTATGGGCCCGACCCTGGGCGCCGGCAAGTTTGGCCGCAGGCATCGACCAGGGCTGCTTCCTTTGCATCCCTTCGGACGACAGGGCGACGCCATTGAACCCAGGCGTGAGGTTGAGGTCGATGACGCCCGGGATGGCGGGGGTGGCCGACGCGATCACACTGCAGTCTGGCGACGTGGAGAACCAGGTCCGACGATGCAGCAACGACAGATGAAACCCGGACGTCTCTGGTGTCACGGAGGAGCCCCGTCGACATGAGCTCCGACAGGTCTTCTTCGGACCCTCCTTCTTTGCTATGGGCCGCGCGGTAGCAGCCGGGTCGCCGGGATTCTTTCGGGCGCTGGCCATGGAGGATGGAGGGAGGGGAGGGGACCGCAAGAGGGTTTTGGGTCAAAGGGAGGGAAAATGGGTGCGTGTGTCCCCGATGGGCGGGCCATGGAAGAACAAGGATGCGCGTCCCGCCCGTCCGCGTGTTGTTGTTTTTTTACGCAGACGTGACCCAAAAACGGACAAAAACAGAGATTTATCCATTTGCTCGTATGTGTTGGACCGCATTATATCTCCATTTTCTCACAAACAGACGCGGACGAGTCATTTGGGGTCGGTCTTGAAACAATGAAAGGGCAGACCCCGAAAGTCAAGCGGACTGCAGTACACGTGACCAGGGGTCAGCTACAGTGTGGTTTGCATGGGTTGACGAGCCAGAGGCACAAGCATAACTGTGCTCCGTACAGCTTCCCTGCCGGATTTGCCCCTTCGTTGCGACCAATTTTACCTCGCTGCCATCCGATTCTTGGGGGTACAGTTCTTGCCCCGTGGTTTTCTTCCAAGTCAAATGCTTAGTATATGCGACCTTTAGAAGTTTCGAGTAGACAGCTCTTCGAAGTCAATTGACAACGACTAGTTTAGTACTATCAGCAGAAAAAAAACCGACTAGCTTGTAGTTCTTCAACTTTAATTATAGATTTTACTAGCAAAATATATGTGTTATACCAAAATAAAATACATCGCTGGACTCGTACTCAAAAGAAGTTTTCAATAGTACTCCCTCTGTAGAAAAATATTAGATCACTACTATTTTGCTGAATATAAATTATATTTGAGTTAAATTTATGGTTAAAATTTAACTCAAGATACAAGAGACACTAATAAATGCGGACGGATGAAATACTCCTCTTGGCTGCTTTGTACGTAGAAAAGCTTTCTATATATCCTGGGATGCTAAATTCCTTTGCAAAAGGGAACTCTTCTATATTGATGTGTTTTTTTATAATTCAAAATTTGAGTGCGACATAACATATAGTAGTGAACGTACCTGGGTGTGCGAATTATGCTTTCCATCATAAGCAACTTTGCATGTGTTGAGCTACACAACTCGAAACCGATATTAAATTGTACATTAAGAAAAAGGAGATTAAATTATGTTGTGAATAGTATCTAAACAATATGATTTTGAGTGATATTGCACAATAATATGTTATTTTCCCTAGGGTCAATAGGAATCATTTCTTGTCCAAGCTTTTTACACGAGTACAATACCTGATCACGTTTGTCTCCAAAAAAGATTCGGAGTATTTAGAACTTTTTTGGAATTACTAAATTATTTGGTGTATATACGGTTCTTGTACCCGATAGCACCAAGTCCCCGTCCGATAAAGTACCTGCTTTGTCTATTTGTTTTGTAATTTATCATGACTTTAAATGTTCATACCAAATATTGCGTATATTGCATCTAAGGGGTAATTTTTCTAATTACTGTACCGTAAAAATAGGATGCAGAAAAAGGTTGGAGTAACTGTTTTGTTTTTACAACCTTCTATTCAAAATTGTCACGGGGTATGGCATTCAGGAGGTCGAGCTCCATGGAAGCCTTGATTTTGAAAGAGCCAAAATTTTAACTTTTTAGTTTCATATTTTTTGAAAACAAATATACATGCATACAAGGATGTAATGTGTATGTGAAATTTTATGATGAAGTACCGTGAATTGTGACGAAAAAAACATAACCATTGACTTTAAGGATGAATATCATGTGTGCTAGAAAGCGACATGCTTGTGTTTCTTGTGTAGCTCTCATTTTAACGTATTTTGGCTTGAAAATTTACACGCATGTACATTATGTTTGTAGGTATATGTGCACTTTTAAAAAATAAAACTAAAAGTGTGAATATGAAATCCAGCCTACATGAAGCTCGGTCTTCATTTGGCACTTTCGTCCCTGTAGCTCTACAAAGATACAAATATAACAACCATGAGAGATTGACGCGTTTACCAATTTCCTTCAATATCTCAAGTCACATCTCAAGGAAAATTTAAGGTATATTGCACCTATATTTGTTTGAACTTAAACTATGCAAAATATGACCAAATTTATATTAAAAATATATTATCATCTACAGTACAATACTAAAGTTATATAGTATGAAAATTAATTTCATGGCTTATCTGCTTATATTGATTTCACAATTTGAAATCTATTTTTACTATAATAAAGTTGTTCAAACATTACGAAGTTTGGTATCAAACAAATTTGTAGGCGGACTGGAAAGAAACGAAAAGAGTATTATAAGAATAGGAAAAAAAACATGAATGTCATATAGTATATCAAACATTTCAAGATCTCAAAACACATGAATCTTCAAAGTCGTACCAAAATTTATGGCCACTTTCGCCTTGTGTGAAAAACAAAGGAGAAAGTTATATTCTATCCCAAAGAAAAGGCTATACTCTTATATTCTGGGACGGAGGGGAGTAGCTTTTTGCAGCAATAAGTTCTGATATTTTTATTTTAAAAATCATGTGCAAAGGTGAATAGGAAATTCAACCACGTAATTTTGCACAGAAAATTATTGGCCATTTGAAACGAGCATGCTGATGTTGCGCTAGCACTGGCAGGAGGCCGCGTCGAAGTTTCCCGGAAACCAGCACGGCGATGCGAAGCGTACATCATAGCCCACGAGGCATCCATCCGAAACTCCGAGTTGATGGACGGGGAGCAGGTGGTGCGGGTGAAGGGAGCAGCGAAACGCCGAACGGTCAATGCAACTGGGTGCCCCACCTCCAACCCAGTCATCGCAGTAGGCTACGCAGGCTAGCGACGAGCGCGAGCTGTCAGACCACCGCAGCGGCAGCGGCCAGGCCTTCTGCCGCGGGGTGTCAGGCAGGCGTCTCCCCTACCCCACCACACCCCCACACCCGCGGCCGGCGCGAAATTACCGGCGCAACCCCGCCCCACCGCGCGGGGGCGCGGGGCGGCCCCGTCATTTCGCCCGCTGCGGCAAAGACAAAACCGCACGCCAGGTGAGGCGCGCGCTGCTCTCCCCCCTCGGGCAAAAGGCTGGCGCGCTTCACTTCAATGCCCGTGGTACTATGAGCAGCTTCAATGTACAGCACCCCGCCCCGCCCGCCTCCGTCCCGCTGCTGACCCACCCCCGACCCGACCCCGTTGCTTTGCGCTTGTTTCTTTCTTTTTCTCGTGCGAGAAGCCCTCCCGCGCTGCCCCTGCCTGCCCGCTGCCTTTTCCTTCTTCCTCTCGTTGGCTCGTGAGGTTTTTGCAGTCGTCTCTCGGTGGTTTCTCTGGCCTGGGAGGCGTGTGTCGGTGTCGCGTGCGCGTTGTACGAAGAGATTGTGCACTCTAGGGCTAGCTAGGGGCTAGGAGTGGGGTGGACGACGTAGGACGTGGTGGACGCGGATTCAACGGCTGGTTGCTTCCATCGGCCCGGGCCGTCGCACCGGGGAGGGGACGGCCAGCCCAGCTGCGAGTTATTACTATGGCTAGCTATAGGAGTGACCTTTTTTTTTTGGAATAATTGAAATGCTAGCTATAGAAGTGACTTGACTTGACCGCACCGCGCGACGGGGCTGAGCCTGACGTGATTGGAGGTCACGCGTGACAGCGTGGCAAGTGTGAACTGCTCCATCGTCTTTCGTCGGTCCTTTTCTTCCGCGAGGGGAAAGAGCTCGGGATGACTTTTTCGGCCATAGCGCGCGCGAGAGAGACGGGCTCATTGCCGTTGATCCATCCTCCAAAACTGCGTGCGCGCCGCGTAAATGGTGTGCGTACGGTCGTTGTGCTGATGTCTTTTTTTTATTATTGTTTGGATTGGATTGCTTACCAAATTTGTCTCGTGGTCGTACTGATATCCTATAAGTCTACAATATTACACTTTTACGGTTTGATACTCCTGGTACTACTCTGTTGCCTGAATTTGAAGTAGGTAACCTAGTGATGGATCATTCTAAAGTTGATGCGCTCCCGAGGGCGTGGTTTCAATTGGCGAAGATGCTTTATTTAGAGCATCTAAAACGGTGGCCATCTAATTTGGGTCCATATACGCGTGCGAACATGTTTGGTACGCGTACGCCAAAAGTGATCAGGTAGACCGCATCTCTCTCTTCACAATCACACCCTCATATGCCTTATCTCAAATAATCGTTTTCCTTCTGTCCCTAGCGGCTGGAACCCTAGCCGCCGACAGGAGAGCCCAATCTTCCAGCACCGTCCTCCGGCGACTCCCCTCCACCGGCGACCTCGGTCGTCGGTGGTGAGGGGGGTCGCCGAATCCACTCGTGTGGATCGTTTTTACTTTCTCGTAGTCTAGGTTTTTAGGTTGTTCATCGTCTTTGCTTCGGCGGCGACGATGACAGCGCTGAATAAAGATTCTTCAGATCCTTTCTTGACAAGGTCATCGGTCCTATGGTTGGGGATGGATTTGGAAACCAGTCTGTTCAAGCAAGGATGACGCGACGGCGACGACATCCTTGTGGTGGACCTGTGTTCTTGGGCTCCGCCGTTGCAACGACGTTTGCTCCAGCGTCGGCGCGGAGTTTGGGTGGTAGTCCAGGAGCGGATGCAGATTATGGTTTGCATCGACGACATCTGAAAGACGGAACATGTGATGGGTTCGTGGTTCGTGAATGGCAGGTATGGTTTCCTTCTGCGGCGTCCTAGTCGCGGTGGGGTGCCAGATCTGAAGTTCGATGGCGTGTCCAAGGTGTCGCCCCGGTTTGATTCATTCAACACTAAGGGCTTCACATTTTGGTGAGGCACCTTGGAGGTCCGCAAGGCTATATATCAGCGATGGAGCCGCGTCGAGCTCGGGTGAGGAGGTGATCCATCATTCTTTACTTCGGTGGCTGCTGTCGTGGTGCCGGAGGCAGGTGATGGGCGTTGGTGTCAAGCTCAGAGACGTTCTACTATCTTTTTAATTTTGTCATGACGGTCCTTACGTGACTTATACTTTAATCTTTACGATATGAATGAGACACATATTACCATGCAAAAGAAAAAAAATATGCCTTATCTCAAATTCATACAAATTACGTAATCTATGTAGATTAACATATGAACATAGCAATTCAGTATAGATATAATATCTATACCCCAATATAGTGTGCGTATAACTTTGAAAGATGGTTGTTGGATGAATCCAAACCCACGGTGCAGAGATGGCAAATCCGAGCACTATTGGCCGTTGGATATCATCTACATTTCATCAGATTTTGTCATATGTATAATCTAGAAGATTCCATGGTAGCATTTCTCCTAAAGTCTTTCGTATCATAATTGCCCTTTTTTTCTAGATGAATTGTCATTATTTGTTTTTTTACTTTATGCTTTACAAGGCACAATTCTATGAATTTTAAAATAGATTAGCTTTTTTTATAAAAACTAATTGATTTTGAATGAGATGAATTATAAGACAAACGAACATCTACATCATATATATATGACTCAAAGCTTATATGCTATAATGTGATATTTATTCATAATTTAGTTGCCAAATCTAATGCGTGCAATGCACGTTACCTTACTAGTATAAAATCTGACAAAGATATAACATTAAAAGTAAACACAATCCAGTCCATGAACATTTGTGTTGAATCTCATGAATATTTTTAAAAATTTGGAAACACTTATAAAAATCATAAACATTTGTAAAAGAAAGGAAGACTAAAAGGAAAAAGAAAATAAAATATGTAAAAGAAAATAGAAAAGTAAACAAGAAAGAAAAATCATCTCAACAAAACGAAGGGAACCGATTTAAAACCTCTCCGGGAGAATAAAAAATCAATCACCTGCATATCCTACGCCGCCTGGCCCATGACATTACCCCCTATGCGATTGCACGACACTAAACTTGATAATGTCCGAGGACGGGCCGGGTTTAGGGCAGTCTTGACAAAAGCCTAAAAGTGAAAATCCCAAGCTCGGGCATGAGTTGTCCCAAAACGTGTGAACAATGCACCTTTTCATTCGAAATTATTATTTAGTATTATACCTATTTGTCAACTAAAATATTTAACACAATTTGGGCTTTGTTTGGGCTTTTGGGCTGAACTTTGGGCAGAAAACTTAAGCCCAAGCCCAAGCTGGATTTCCGGCATTCAGGCCGGGCTCATCAAGCCAGGTTGCCTATGAAAGGGTATACACGACACTTTGACACAGTGTGCGCCAGCCGCTAGATAAGAATCCAACTAAAACTAGATAGAGGCAACCTAGCATGCGAGCCTCGGACTCCATTGGATATCGGGGTTCCAAATGTTTGCAAGAAGCCTGGGTAGAAACGCTAAAATAGCGAATAATAAATTCATCAAGAATAGGCGTAATTATACATTTAGTATAAAAAAAGATTGAATTAAATAAAATGCATTATTTACGAGGTCTGATGTGGGCTTAGGCTTCATGTTTACATATCGGGCTTCCATAAGGCCTGGCTGGAGTAGATAAGTCCTAAGCTAGACTTACGACAATGAAGTTGGGGGGGGGGGGGGGGGGGCTCCGAAGTGGCGCTAAGTGCCACTCGGAGGAACGGGCGCTCACGCGCCCATTAAAAGGTGAGCACTCGATCGCTTGACCTGTTTCACCCCCGGTGAAGCTCGAGGTGGACTAGTTGACTAGTCAACCACTGACTTTTGGAAAAAAAATGTAAAAAAAATTTAAAAGAAAAAAGCAAAATATAAAAAGAAACCTGAATTCAAAAATGTTCACAAACTTAAAAAAAGTTTATGAATTTGAAAAAAAGATCAGAAATAATGGGAAAAGGTTCTTCTTATTTTATAAACGTTTATCAATTTCAAAAAGTTCATTGAATTTGAAAAAGTTAACTGATTTTAAAAAATCATCAATTTGGAAAAAGTTTTTCAACTTTATAGAAAGGTTCATCATATTCGAAGAAAAATCATTAATTTTGAAGAAATCATTAATTTTAAAAAATTCACGCATTTGAGGAAAAAAAAGAAACATGAAAAAATGTGGAAAACCCAAGTGAAAAAAAAAACAGAAAAGACAAATGGGTCGCCCCATTACTAGACCTAGTGTACAAGGGAGTGCGCTCCCTGTTCGTTTAGGTCTGCAACGGGGCCACGGGGCCGTTTAGGAATTACTTGAAGTGAGGTTATTACAACATTTGTAGTTCAAAACTCACCTTCCAAATTTTGAAAATATCAAACAACCTATGGATGTAATTTGTTTACAAATCTTTTTCAGATTTTTCAAAGAATGTGTCACATAATGGCCTCTAAAATAAATATAAACTTTACAACTATCACTATTCTTTCCTTGTCATTTTGTCTTCTTGGTCAGCCTGCTACAATGGTTATAATTAAATGAGTTACAAATGTATATTGTTTTTTCATGTTCATTGAGGGAGTGTATGCGTGTAGCATGAGACATCTACTTTATTACAAATATGATATAATCGTGATTGAAATATTGTAGTCATGTAAGAAAATGCTTCGGGGGAGATGGATAGGACCGAGAATCTTGTTGACTCGTCACTTCAAAATAAACTGCTAAGCAATCGTGCTACCAAAGTCACCGGTCACTCCGCATTTTGGGATCGAGAGATAATTTCATTTTTCAAACACAGAAAGAATTTCATGCAGTCACGCTTAGGCGCAACGGTGCTCCCTGGTTGGGAGCTCCTAATCGGCGCTCCGCACATGGACTTGTTGCGGGCCGGCCCAACAACCTGCTATCGAGCAACAAATGCAAAGGAAAAAAAGTAACAGATTCTTACTCCGGATGTTACTGCAAGAAGCGACACACGAACTCGACATAGGAACGATGACCACTGCAGCCAATAACCACTAGGTCTAGTTCACTTAGTTGTCTACAATCATGAAACAATGTTATTTGACTATTTTCATAGTACAACATTAATACACATTATGTATCTATTATAAATTATTTGAAAAAGAAAGCATAAATTTGAAAAAGAATTCTTAAAAATGGTGCAAACAACCAAGAATTTTAAAAAAGTTTTGTAGAAATTGGAAAAAGTTCACGGAAATGAAAAAAGTTCACGAAATTTAGGAAAGTTCACGAATTTGCAAAACATAGTTCATGAATTTGAAAAAAGTTCACGAATTTGGAAAAAAGTTTATGAAATTTGAAAAATTTCACGAAATTAGAAAAAAAACATGAACTTGTAAAAAAGTTCACATGCTACAATTTTGTGAATTAGAATAATTTTTCAAATTTATTTTGGAACATGTTTGTAAAAATTGAAAAGACTTCACGGATTCAAAAAAAAGTTCATGGATTTGAAAGAAGTCCACCGGTTTCGTAAAAAGGTTTGCAGATTTGAAAAACATTTCAAATTGGAAAAAGTTTCACGCAATTGAAAAAAAATCAGGTCGTCCATTCTCGTTGGTTTCCGTGAATATATGAAAGAACATAAGAGGAAAAAGGAAGTAAGTACTCACAACATGTGAGATAGCCTTGTTGGTTACTGCAGCTTGTACCGAATGAGGAGCTCACGAGTTCGAATCATGTCGAGCGCATCTTTTTTGCACAGGTTAACAGAAAAAGAAAAAAAAGTCTAAATCGACCGGCACAACAGACAACACGAAGGGTGTGTATGTGCCCGGTTTGCGGGTATATAACATACTAAGGGGCGCAAAAGGCACCAAATAGGAGTTGGGTCCCTGGTCCGCTGTTTATACATCTTTACATGGATGGATCGCAAATCCTATTCAGCGCTCGGCCTGCCTTTTTTTTACAGATTTGCCAAGCTGGCGCACACCCCTTTCATCATGGGCTCGGTCCATTTTCTTCTTCTCATTCACATGAGTACTCAACGCGCCATGAAGGTGTGAACCCTAGAGGTCAAGGTCATATGCCTTTTTTTTTACAGATTTTCCAAGCTGGCGCACACCCCTTTCATCATGGGCTCGGTCCATTTTCTTCTTCTCATTCACATGAGTACTCAACGCGCCATGAAGGTGTGAACCCTAGAGGTCAAGGTCATATGGATGGATTCCGAGATGCTCTGGATATATGTGGTTTAGTCGATCTTGGATATAAAAGAAGGAGTTGGACTTTCAAAAAAAAGTGGCATGTGGAACTTATACCAGAGTTCGTCTTGACCGCGCTGTTGCAGATGCGGCATGGAGCTCGGTTTTTCTTTTCGCCGAAGTATGTAATGAGACAACAACATCTTTAGACCATAGGCCGATTTTGCTGAAGTTAACTGAAGAGGAGGATGTAAACAAGAGACCGAAGAGCTTTAAGTATGAGGTAATGTGGGAAAGGCATTCAGACCTGCAATCTTTTATTAAGACCAATTGGAATGGCAAACCGAAAGTATCGACAACAGAAGAGGTTAGGGACAAATTGAAGGATCTTAGCAAAAATCTTTATAGCTGGGATCGACACACGTTCATCAGTGTTAAGAAGGAAATCGAACAATTAACAAGTCAACTAGATATTAAAAAAAACATACCGGGGCACACCAGCCCGAGCCATTTGGAAATCAAAGTTGTGGACAGGTTGGTCGAATTATACCACAGGGAAGAGATCCTTAGAAGGCAGATGTCTCGTGTGGACTGGCTAACTTACGGTGATAAAAATACAAAATACTTCCAGCTATGAGCATCCATGCGGAGGAGAAAGAACCGGATCAAGTCCTAGACTAGGCCAGATGGGCAGTTAACTGAGGATGTTGACGAGCTTGAGTCGATGACAACCGAATTTTATAAGGGACTTTATACATCAGAGGGTTGTACCAACATGCAAGAAGTGTTGGACTCGGTCCCAGCAAAAATCACAAATGACATGCCCGCACAACTTGATGCAGTCTATACAGAGAAAGAGGTGAAACCGATACTCTATCAAATGTTCTCTACTAAGAAGCTGGGCCTAGATGGCTTCCCGACGCATTTTTTCCAGCAACATTGGGGTGGGGGGTGGGGGGGGGTGGAGAAGAAGTTACTGAAGCATTACTTGAGATTGTGGAGGGAAAGGAGAGTGCAGAAGGTATTAACCAAACGTACCTCGTGCTAATTCCAAAGGTAAAAAACCCGTCTCTACACTCACAGTTTCGCCCGATCAGTTTGTGTACTGTTCTCTACAAAATAGGTTCTAAAGTTATCGCTAACCCCCTGAAGATGGTACTCCCTGAGATAATTTTAGCAGAGCAGTCTACTTTTGTACCAGGTCGTTTGATTACAGATAACATCATTGTGGCATACGAATGTCTGCATTTTATGAAACGCAACAAGGAAATCAAACACCAACACTGCACTCCGAAGTTAGACATGATGAAGGCATATGATAGATTGGAATGGATTTACCTAAGAGCGATAATGCTGAAACTGGGGTTCTCACAAATATGGGTGGATATTGTAGTAATGCCAGTTTCATACTCAGTTCTATTCAATGGGAAGAAGTTGGAGGAGTTCAAACCGACTAGAGGAATCCGCTAGGGAGATCCTATCTCCCCTTACCTATTCTTATTGGCAGTGGAGGGCCTTTCAGGCCTATTGAAAAATTTAAGTCAGTCATCTCAACTTGGTGGGATACAAGTGGCGCCTTCAGCTCCACCTGTTAATCACTTGTTATTTGCAGATGATAGCCTGCTGTTCTTTAAAGCAACTGGAGGAGGGGCGTCTGAGGTGTCAAACCTATTGGATAAATATTGTCAGGCTTCTGGTCAGAAAATTAACCCATCCAAGTCTTCTATCTCTTTTAGCAAAGGTTGTCCAATATGAAGGAAATTTTCCCTAGAGGCAATAATAAAGTTGTTATTTTATATTTCCTTATTTTAATGATAAATGCTTATTATTCATGCTAGAATTGTATTAACCGGAAACTTGATACATATGTGGATACATAGACAAAATACCCTGTCCCTAGTAAGCCTCTACTAGACTAGCTCGTTGATCAAAGATGGTTAAGTTTCCTAACCATAGACATGTGTTGTCATTTGATAAATGGGATCACATCATTAGGAGAATGATGTTATGGAAAAGACCCATTCGTTATCTTAGCATTATGATAGTTCAGTTTTATTGCTATTGCTTTCTTCATGACAAATACATATTCCTCCAACTATGAGATTATGCAACTCCTAGATTCCGGAGGAATGCCTTATGTGTTATCAAACGTCACAACGTAACTGGGTGATTATAAAGATGCTCTACAGGTATGTCCGAAGGTGTTTGTTGGGTTGGCATAGATCGATATTAGGATTTGTCACTCCGAATATCGGAGAGGTATCTCTGGGCCCTCTTGGTAATACACATCATAAGAAGCCTTGCAAGCAAAGTGACTAATGAGTTAGTTGCAAGATGATGTATTATGAAACAAGTAAAGAGACCTGCCGGTAACGAGATTGAACTAGGTATGAAAATACCGACGATCGAATCTCGGGCAAGTAACATACCGATGGACAAATGGAATAACATATGTGGTCCTAACGGTTTGACCGATAAAGATCTTCGTAGAATATGTGGGAGCCAATATGAGCATCCAGGTTACGCTATTGGTTATTGACCGGAGAGGTGTCTCGGTCATGTCTACATAGTTCTCAAACCCGTAGGGTCCGCACACTTAACGTTCGATGACGATATTGTATTATATGAGTTATGTGATTTGGTGACCGAATGTTGTTCGGAGTCCTGGATGACATCACGGACATGATGAGGAGTCTCCAAATGGCCGAGAGGTAAAGATTGATATATAAGACGATAGTACTCGGATACCAGAAGTGTTCCGGAGGGTACCGGGTACATATCGGGTCACCGGAAAAGAGTTTCGGGCAACCCCGACAAAGATATGGGCTTAATGGGCCGAGGGAGGGACAGACCAGCCCACAAGGGGCTGGTGCGCCCCTTTTTCTGGCCGCAGGCTCTAGAGGAAGAAGGAGGGGGCGCCACCTCCTCTTGCCTCTCCCCCTTGGTGGGAGAAAGGAAAAGGAGGGGGGGGGGGGCGCCACCACCTCCTTCCTTCCCCTCATCGCCAAAATAAGGAAAGGGGGGTGCCGGCCTAGGGCAGGAGCCCAAGTAGGATCCCTCCTACTTGGGGCGCCCCAAGGCTGCTCCCCTCCCCTCTCACCTATATATATACATGGGGAGGGGGCGCCTAGAACACACACCAACACTCGTTAGCCGTGTGCAGCGCCTCCCTCCATAGATTACACCCTCGGTCATATTCTCGTAGTGCTTAGGCGAAGCCCTACACGAATTACTTCACCATCACCGTCACCATGCTGTCGTGCTGACGGAACTCATCTAATTTCTCGACACTTTGCTGGATCAAGAGTTAGAGGGACGTCATCGAGCTGAACATGGGCAGAACTTAGAGGTACCGTACGTTCGGTGCTTGATCAGTCGGAACGAGAAGAAATTTGACTACATGAACTGCGTTGCCAAACGCTTCCGCTTTTGGTCTACGATGGTACGTAGACACACTCTTCCCCCCTCGTTGCTATGCATCTCCTAGATAGATCTTGCGTGAGCGTAGGAATTTTTTTGAAATTGGATGCTACGTTTCCCAATAGTAGCATCTGAGCCAGGTCTATGCGTAGATGATATGCATGAGTAGAACAGAAAGAGTTGTGGGCGATGATCATCATACTCCTTACCACCAATGTCTTACTTTGATTCGGTGGTATTGTTGGATGAAGCGGCCCGGACCAACCTTACATGACCACGTTCATGAGACCGGTTCCACCGACAGACATGCAACTAGTTTGGCATGAAGGTGGCTGACGGGTGTCTGTTTCTCCTACTTTAGTTTAATCAAATTTGACCGCGGCCGGGCCTTGTTGAAGGTTAAAACAACAAACTTGATAAATCACCATTGTGATTTCTGTGCCGTAAGTAAGAACGGTTCTTGCTAGAAGCCCGTAGCAGCCACGTAAAACTTGCAACAACAAAGTAGAGGACGTCTAACTTATTTTTGCAGGGCATGTTGTGATGTGATATGGTCAAGACATGATGTGTGATATACGTTGTTGTATGAGATGATCATGTTTTGTAAAAGTTATCGGCAACTGGCAGGAGCCTTATGGTTGTCTCTTTATTATAGAAATGCAAACGCCATGTAATTGCTTTACTTTATTATGTTGTAGAAGCAATAGTTAGCGAGATGACCACGATGCTACGATGGAGATCAAGGTGTCGAGCTGGTGACAATGGATATCATGACGATGCTTTGGAGATGGAGATCAAAAGCACAAGATGATGGCCATATTATGTCACATATTTTGATTGCATGTGATATTTATATTTATGCATCTTATTTTGCTTAGTACGACGATTGCATTATAAGATGATCCCTTAACCAAAAAAATCAGGTATAAGTGTTCTCCCTGAGTATGCACCGTTGCGACAGTTCTTCGTGCTGAGACACGACGTGATGATCGGGTGTGATAGGTTCTATGTTCGAATACATCGGGTGCAAGACAATTTTGCACATGCAGAATACTCGGGTTAAACTTGACGAGCCTAGCATGTACAGACATGGCCTCGGAACACTGGAGACCGAAAGGCCGAACATGAATCATATAGTAGATATGATCAACATAGAGATGTTCACCATTTATGACTACCCCATCTCACGTGATGACCGGACATGGGTTGGTTGATTTGGACCATGTATCATTTAGATGACTTAAGGGATGTGTATCTAAGTGGGAGCTCTTAAGTAATTTTATTAATTGAACTTAATTTATCATGAACTTAGTCCAGATAGTATTTGTAAATTATGTTGTAGATCAATAGCTCGCGTTATAGCTCCCCTATTTTTGATATGTTCCTAGAGAAAACTAAGTTGAAAGATGATAGTAGCAATGATGCGGACTGGGTCTGTGATGTGAGGATTAGCCTCATTCCTGCATAGAAGAATTATGTCCTTGATGCACCGCTAGGTGACAAACCTATTGCAGGAGTAGATGCAAACGTTATGAACGTTTGGCAAGCTCGATATGATGACTACTTGACAGTTTAGTGCACCATGCTTTAGGGATTAGAATCGGGACTTCAAAAGCCGTTTTGAACGCCATGGAGCATATAAGATGTTCCAAGAGCTGAAATTGGTATTTCAGACTCATGTTCGTGTCGAGAGGTATGAGACCTCTAACAAGTACTTTGCCTACAAGATGGAGGAGAATAGCTCAGCTAGTGAGCATGCGCTCAGAATGTCTGGGTACTACAATCGCTTGAATCAAGTGGGAGTTAATCTTCCAGATAAGATAGTGATTGATAGAGTTCTCTAGTCACTATCACCAAGCTACTAGAACTTCGTGATGAACTATAATATGCAAGGCATGACGAAAACGATTCCCGAGCTTTTCGCGATGCTGAAATCAGCGAAGGTAGAAATCAAGAAAGAGCATCAAGTGTTGATGGTTAACAAGACCACTAGTTTCAAGAAAAAAGGCAAGGGAAAGAAAGGGAACTTCAAGAAGAATGGCAAGCAAGTTGTCACTCCCGTGAAGAAGCCCAAAGCTGGACCTAAAGCCTAAATTGAGTGCTTCTACTGCAAAGGAAATGGTCACTTGAAGCGGAACTACCCCAAATATTGGCAGATAAGAAGGATGGCAAAGTGAACAAAGGTATATTTGATATACATGTTATTGATGTGTACCTTACTAGTGCTTGTAGTAGCCCCTGGGTATTTGATACCTGTTCGGTTGCTAAGATTAGTAACTCGAAACAGGAGTTGCAGAATAAATGGAGACTAGTTGAGGGTGAAGTGACGATGTGTGTTGGAAGGGGTTCCAAGATTGATATGATGAACATCGCACACTCTCTATACTTTCGGGATTAGTGTTGAACCTAAATAAATATTATTTGGTATTTGCGTTGAGCATGAACAAGATAGGATCATGTTTATTGCAATACGGGTATTCATTTAAGACAGAGAATAATTGTTATTCTGTTTATATGAATAAAACCTTCTATGGTAATACACCCAATGTTATTGGTTTACTGAATCCCGATGGTAGTGATACACGTATTCATAATATTGATACCAAAAGATGCAAAATTGATAATTATAGTGCAACATACTTGTGGCACTGCTGTTTAGGTCATATTGGTGTAAATCACATGAAGAAACTCCATGCTGATGGGCTTTTGGAATCACTTGATTATGAATCATTTGATACTTATGAACCATGCCTCACGCGCAAGATGACTAAAACTCCATTCTCAGGAACAATGGAGCGGGCCAATGACTTACTAGAAATAATACATACCGATGTATGCGGTCCGATGAGTGTTGAGGCACGCGGCAGGTATCATTATTTTCTGACCTTCACAGATGATTTGAGCAGATATGGGTATATCTACTTAATGAAATACAAGTCTGAAACATTTGAAAAGTTCAAAGAATTTTAGAGTGAAGTGGAGAATATAACAAGAAAATAAAGTTTCTACGATATGATCATAGAAGCAAATATTTGAGTTACGAGTTTGGCATTCATTTAAAACAATGTGGAATAGTTTCACAACTCACGCCACCTGGAACAGCACAGCGTAATTGTCGTGGAATTATCACATCAGATGTCCTCATGAAAGGACTTAGTCGTGGAGCCATCACGATCGGGTTAGCTTAGAGGGGTTAAATCGGACAAGGGACACGAGAGTTTTATACTAGTTCGGCCCCTTACGATGAAGGTAAAAGCCTACATCTAGTTGTGATGGAATTATTGGGGTTTCGATGACCAGGGAGCAAATACGCTTTGCCTGAGTCTCGAGTTGTTGTTTCTTGTCCCTGAACCGCCGTCGGGTCATCTCTTTATATACACAGGTCGACGCCCGGCCGGTTTATAGAGTCCTGAGACCTCTCATACAAGTGTCCGGCTCGGTCTCTCCCTTTCCCTAACTTATAGTACAAGTTATACAACTATGAAGTTTTACAACTATGGGCCCTAATCCGCCTTTGGGCTCTGGGCCACTAAGCTTTATTAGTAAAGCGCCATCTTCTTTGTCTTCATGGGTATCAATTAAGATGAGAGTGAACCGGCCCCTCCTGGGCGGTTTACACTCAGTAGTTATATCCTCAACATTAGGCCCCAGATTGATTTGAACCTATTCATGTCAATCTTCAACACTTAGAAAAATTTCGTGAACATCTTTTTACAATCCTCGTAAACCGCCATGATGTCTTCTCTTCTATGTACTTCGGTAAACCGCCATGACGTCATCTTCTAAAATTGTAGTAAATCGTCATGACGTTATCTCTGTATAAAAAGGTTATAAAGATTCCCTTCATTAATTATCTTTCGAAGATCGAGGCAACAACTGCGCCCCATTTTACTGCTTCGGGCTCCTCGATTCTCGCGCTTGCCTACTTTATCCATTCAACTTATAAATAGGCTCAGGGGTCCTTCACTTTTCCCCTTCCGCACTTCTTCTTCTTCCTCTCAACGCTCAAGCCCGACAGCTCCGCCGCCGCCGTCGTCCTTGAAGCTCTGCATCATCCCTGGCCGCTGCATCAACCTGAATGCACCAGAGATTCGCAGTTCTCCTCCGCTACTCCTGTGAATCCGGTAAGCTTTCTTCCTTTAACCCCAAATATCCATTAGGGCTTCGTGTTCATCCGTGTTCCTTAGTGTTCATCGGTGCTTACTATTTTCTCTTACTGCCCCTTGTATCCTGATGATCTTAATATCTTTCTTGTGCGGCCAAAACTATAGTTTACTTTTCCTCATCATAGTGTCCTTTCACCTATGAATAGATCCCACCTGGTCTGTTGGTGTTGTACTTTCGCCATTTTTAGGACTCAGAAAATTTTCTTTTACCGAACCACGGTAGATGCAAAACTATAATTCCGTCTTGTGAAACCTGTTTCTTCAACACTTAGTATATTTCAGATCTGCTTCTTCCATTATAGGCGGTTTAATCTTTAGAAGTTTGATAATCCGCCAGGTACCATTAGCCCTTACTTAAACCGCCAATATTACCTAAACATGAGTATCCGGTTTAACATGTATATATTCTTCGATGAAATCCCCCGGTTTGATACCGGTTTATGTATATCAATCTTGAACCATAAACCGTCATGTGAACTTCCTTTACAGTTTGTCAGCAAAAATGGCCAAACAATTTTCTTCTTGCAATTGGGTTCCTTCCCGGATCAAAGAAGAACAACTGACTGGTTATGTTCTGACTGGCGCTTTAGCCAAGAAGGAGGTCATTCATTGGCGATTCCTTGGTCCCGAGTATCCTCCTGAACCTCAAGATGGAGAAGTGGTTGTGTTCATGCAGCATCTGGATCGAGGTTTTAGCCCTCCTGGATCAAAGTTTTTCTGGGATGTACTTGCCAGCTTCCAACTCCACCCTCAGGACATTGGACCAAATTCTGTGTCTAATATTTGCAACTTCCAAGTGTTCTGTGAAGTTTATCTACAAGAGGAGCCAACAGTTGAACTTTTCAGAGATTTCTTCCATTTGAACCGCCGTACAGAATTTTGTGATGGCCCCAATACTGAACTTGGCGGAGTGTCGATTAAAAAGAGGAAAGAAGTAGATTTTTCTCATGCCAAACATCACAGCCACCCCAAAGATTGGAATCAAACATGGTTCTATTGTCGGAACACCGCTCTTGATGATGAAAATCCTCTTCCGGGTTACCGTCCTCACCGACTCAGCAATGGACATCCACTGCCTCAGCGGCTTACTACCAAGGAACGACAAACTTATGCGTCACAGCTTGCTAAGCTCCAGGCTCTTCTAGCAAACGGTTTGACTGGCATTGATCTTGTCCGTTGCTGGGTTTCCTAGGGTATCCTTCCCTTAAGCCGCCGCACCAGCTTAATGCAAGAATATACCGGGAATGTCAACGATCCTCAACGGCACATTGACATACCGATGACTGACGAGGAAGTCACTGAGTCCGTAAACAAGATGCTGGATGAACCGATCTCGGAATGTTGCAAGACCGGACTGGCCCCCTTTTACGCCTCCAACAAACTGTCGGCCATAAGAATTTATCCTTCTGCTTTTTAATCCGTCTCCCCTTTAACATCTTTCTGATAACTTTTTGTTTACCCCTTACAGGCCAGAGACCCGTTCTGGAAAAGGAAACCTCAAGACAAACCGGAAAAAACACAAGACAAACCGGTGAGAGCTCCTCGTGCCAAGAGCAAAGTCACAAAAAGGTCGGCAAAGAAGAAAACTGCCGAGTCCTCTGATCCGCCCGAGGATGCTGAAGATTCGGACCCAGAGGTAGAACTTGATTCCCTTGGTTCATTTTTATGCATCTTATTGACAATGATCATTATCAGGATGATGCGGAAGCCAGCCGTGCAGAACATGTAGAGGTAATTTCCCTTTCCTTCGATTCAGATCGTGTGCCGGTTCAAAAACTTCATTGCGCAATCCGGAAAGTAAAACTTTCACATCCGCATGCTCATTTGGATCCACACTTTTCTTTGAATACATAACAGCATGAAAGTCGTCGCACAACCCGACATAGTGGCCAACAGGTCACTTCCTCCGGTTTACTAGACACCCCAACCCAGAAGTGTCGCCTAGAGGTCTCTTGTTCTTCTAGTAAATCTTATCCTTTGGCGGGTTGCTTCCGATACCCACTTAGTCCGTCTGATTCGAATTATCAGGTAACTTCCAACTCATCTTCTAGCGACTCATCAACCACTCAAATGCCTCCTCTCAAGACCGTCCCTGGGTGAGTGATATTTTTAGCTTTGCCATCTTACGCTGGTGCATCATATTAACCTCTGTTTGTTATTTTGCAGCGCCAAAGGCCGGCTCAGCAAGAAGGCAAAAACAAATGCTCCTACTGAGGAATTTGAACCAGAGAAGACCCTAGAAGGTACTGGTGGAGATGCTGATATTGCTCTGGATGATCCTGTGCCACAAGGCCAGGACACTTATGTTGATCCGCCAGAAGTTAACCCAGCCAGTCCTCATGCTAATCTGTCAAGTCCAATTGCTGATCCTCCAAGTCCTGCTACTGATCCGCCAAGCCCAGCCAAAGCCTCAGACAAACCGGCTAGCCCAAGTAAAGCAACTGAAGATGTTGTGATCACCGGGTTTGGTCATACTTCGCCTGGCAACCCTGTTGCTTTGTCAAAGCACAGTGCCAAAGAGGAATTTGCTGCTGTGGAGAAAGGCAAATGGAAAACTGATCTGTCAAGCTATGCTCATCTTAATGCTCAAGATCTTCACACTGGATACCTAAACCGCCTATATACAAGCCGTGATTATGAGGCCGGTTTAATCAACTTGATGAAGGAGCGATATGAGGTAACTTCTGTAAATCTTGCTTTGTACTTTTGTCAATCCCATTGTAGATCCCAAGGGCCAGTTTATCTCTTGAAGATGGACCGGAACTTTGGATAAAAAAGACTTCAATTGTGTGCTTGGGACTTTGAAAAAGATATGAACAACTTATCATCTGTCTGTTGCAGGTTGACTTGAGCAATAAAGACTCCCAAATTTCCGATCTGCAAGAAAATATTAAGTCCCAGCAAGCAGAAACCTCCAAGGCCAAGGAGGAATCGAAAGGCGCTTTGACAAGCATGGAGCAATTGAAAGATAGCTTCAAGACTGAACGGACAAGCTGGGAAACCGAGAAGGCTGCTCGGTTAAAGCGGGCTGAAGATGCCGAAGCAGCTCTTAAACCGGTGGCGGAAGAGCTAACTGGGCTAAAGCATCAAGTGAATGCTATGACTTCTGCAATATTTGGTAAGTATTTTGTAAGAACCTCTCTGAAACATCTGTGAAGTTGCCGGTTTAACCTCAAATTCTTAAACCGTTGCAGGCAGTCGTGTTGCTCATCTGGGCGCGGATATGCGGATGAAGTTGAAGGAAACATATACATTGATAGAGCAACTGTACACTCGAGCACAACAAGTCATCTATGCGGCCTCGTACAATAAACTGGCACCAACTCTGATCAACGATACATTGGCCAAGTTATCGATGACACCTGCCCAGATAGAAGAGGTAAAGCGATCTGCTGCCAGGGCTGGCGCTTTATCAACACTGACTCGTGCCAAAGCTTGGATAGCTGATCTTGATCTGGTGGATATCGCAAAGGGTTATCCTAGCGAACAAGCAGACGGGTCAACATTTGATAATGAAGCCCTCAAATCCCTGACAATGGAGATGCACCCACTGGCAAGCCAATTAGCCGAAGAAGCTAACTTGTCTACTCATCGGTCCTTCTCTGACGCAGATAACAAACGGGTTGATACCGCTATTAAATAAGTGCAGAATCTCATCCCGCCAATCCGTAAGCACACCTATGCCCCTGACGTTGAACCGTCCAATCTTATAAGTGAAGAGGCTATCTTCTAGGCTTTAACCCGGATTGACTGGACCACCATTGACTTCCAGCCACTGGGTGGAGAGGAGGAGGTTGAACCGACGCCAGAGGATCCATCAACTTCACGTCAACCTGGTGACGAGTCTTAATCTGACAAGTAGCTTGATTTTCACAGACTGTTCTGTGCCACAAACAATCATTATTTTGGGCCTCAAAGCGCATTGTAATAGGCTAGTTGAAATACTTTGATCGGCTGCCATCGTGCACTGCTACATGACACTGTTTGATCCGCCATGATATTTGCTGTGCTTGCTTATATATCTTGATAATTTCATGCAATCCTTGTGTGTGCATAAAAAAAATCTGTCCTGGCGGTTTACTGCCGGATGGGTCATAATGCCCAATACAAAGTGTGGTAGATAACCAAGGCTGTAAAAATAGATCATACCTGTGATATGAAATCATGTTGTTGGCTTACCAACTTGATTGTAGTAAGGGTAAGGACCCAAATCTTGAGTATTGATAACTCCCACCATGCAGTGCTGGTGTATATAATATGTCATACCGGGTTGGGATGAACACCGGATGATCATTTTGGCGACATGTAGTCAAAGCCAGACCGGGTAATAAAAATACCGGTTTAATAATAGATATGGCCTGACAGCTTGTAGCAGAAAGCCAAACCGGTTTAACCAAATCGGGTTATTATGATGACTGATAGCCATGCCGGGTCAATGGACACCGGTTCAACATAAAATGTTATCAAAGGATTAAAAAACTTGACAAGAGCAAATAAAACCGTGTAGTCGAGGCTTTTCAAGGGCTGCCAGGCCCAAATTCGAGGCTTTTCATGGGCTGCCAGGCCGCTGAGTTAAAACCATTTTACAAAGCCTTTCAAGATGGGCCTCCGACTAACCAATCATCATTTTAACTTTGACAAGTTCAGGGTCTGTAAAATATTGACTTGTCAAACATTCGGCGGGTCATGCCAGGATTAACTGGATATGAGTGGCTTACTTGATAAAGGCAGGTTAACCCGGGGTTTTAGGTGAATACACCAGGCTTCCAAGCCGTGCTTGATAGCATATTACAAGGGTCCTTTCAAACTCTTTGTTGCATTGCACAAAGAGCCCCCAAGTAACTTTGTGAGCGGTGCTCAATGGGTGCCTATGTTTGAGCTGTGCATAGCATCCAGACTCTCTTTGGCCCCTTGGGTGTGAAGCTCCGAAGCTATAGTGTGGCATCATGGCCGGCTTAACAGGCAGGACTCCGCTTTGTCAGCTGAAGCCCCCATGTAATCAAAGATATTTGAAGAAAACGGCAGAGGCCCTGCTTATAGCAAGGATGTCAGTTTATTATATTGATCATAATATATACATTGTCAAAATATGTACATAAGAGGAGCCTATGGCTCAGGTGTAGTAAGGCCGAAGGAGAGCTATGTTCCACGGTCGCCGGGTCTCCTCCTCAGATTTGCGTGAGTCTGCATGCTCTCGAACATCAATGAGGTAGTATGATCCATTGTGCGGATTCTTGCTGACCACAAAGGGTCCTTCCCAAGGTGGGGATAACTTGTGCATATCAGTCTGATCCTGGATGAGCCGAAGCACCAAGTCGCCTTCTTGAAAGGTTCTTGTCTTCACCCGGCGGCTGTGATAATGGCGCAGGTCTTGTTGATAAACTACCGAACGAGCCAAAGCCATCTCCCATTTTTCATCTAACAGGTCCAGTGCTTCCTGGCGTGCTTGTTCGTTGTCCACTTCAACATAATTGGCAACCCGGGGCGAGTCATGACGAATATCACTTGGGAGTACCGCCTCTGCCCCGTACACCATGAAAAAAGGTGTGTAACCCGTTGATCGATTGGGGGTGGTGTTGATACTCAATAACACAGAAGGTAATTCTTCCACCCAACAACCCGGTGTCCTGTTCAAAGGAACCATAAGCCGGGGCTTGATGCCCTTTAAGATTTCTTGATTGGCTCTCTTAGCTTGTCCGTTGGACTGGGGGTGTGCCACTGACGACACATCAAGCCGGATATGCTCTCGTTGACAGAAATCTTCCATCTCACCTTTTGAAAGGTTCGTGCCATTATCCGTGATGATGTTGTGTGGAAAACCAAAGCGGAAGATCACCTTCTTGATGAATTGAACCGCCGTGGCTGCATCACACTTGCTTACAGGCTCCACTTCAACCCATTTAGTGAACTTGTCCACCGCCACCAACAGGTGGGTCTTCTTATCCTTGGACCGCTTAAAAGGTCCCACCATATCAAGCCCCCAAGTAGCAAATGACCAAGTGATTGGAATCATCTGTAGTTCTTGAGTCGGAACATGAGCTCGGCATGAAAACTTCTGACAAGCGTCACATCACTTTACCAGATCCTCAACATCAGCATGAGCCGTCAACCAGTAAAAACCATGACGAAAAGCTTTAGCCACTAGGGACTTTGAACCGGTATGGTGACCACAATCCCCTTCGTGGATCTCATGCAAAATTTCTTGGCCCTCTTCAGGAGAAACACAGCGCTAGAACATGCCGGAGATACTGCAATGATGTAACTCGCCATTGTGAATAACCATGGATTTTGATCGCCGAACTATCTGTCTGGCAAGAACTTCATCCTCTGGTAACTCGCCACGGTTCATATATGCCAAATATGGAATAGTCCAATCCGGAATTACGTGTAAAGCGGCCACCAACTGAGGCTCCGGATCAGGAACAGCTAAATCCTCCTCTGTAGGCAACTTAACAGATGGGTTATGCAGGATATCTAGAAAGGTATTAGGTGGTACCGGGTTATGCTGAGATCCCAGTCGGCTTAAAGCATCTGTTGCTTCGTTTTTGCGCCGATCAGTATGCTCAACTTGATAACCCTTAAAGTGACCCGCCACAATATCCACCTCTCGTCTATAAGCCGCCATGAGTGGATCCTTAGAATCCCAAGTGCCAGAAACTTGTTGAGCCACTAGATGAGAGTCTCCGAAGCATCGTACCTGGCTTAAATTCATTTCCTTAGCCACACGGAGACCATGGTGTAAGGCCTCGTACTCAGCTGCATTGTTAGTACAAGGAAACATTAAGCGGAGAACATAACGAATTTTATCACCTCGAGGGGAAGTAAGGACAACTCCAGCCCTCGAGCCCTCCAATTGCCTGGACCCGTCAAAGTGGATAGTCCAGTATGTGTTATCTGGTTTGTCTTCCGGTGCCTGCAACTCTGTCCAATCATTGATGAAGTCAACAAGCGCCTGAGATTTTATGGCTGTCCGAGGCATATACTTCAACCCGTGTGGACCAAGCTCAATAGTCCACTTTGCAACCTGGCCAGTTGCCTCCCTGTTCTGAATTATATCGCCCAAAGGAGCAGAACTGACCACTGTAATGGGATGGCCTTGAAAGTATTGCTTAAGCTTCTGACTCGCCATAAAAACCCCATACACCAGCTTCTGCCAATGCGGATATCTTTGCTTTGACTCAATGAGTACTTCACTGATATAGTAAACCGGCCTTTGAACCAGATATTCCTTCCCAGCTTCCTTGCGATCAACCACAATAGCCACGCTGACGACCCGGGCATTAGCAGCCACGTACAATAGCAGCGGCTCATTATCAACCGGAGCAGCAATGACCGGCGGTTCAGCCAACTGCCTCTTCAAGTCCTCAAACGCCGCATCAGCTGCGTCACTCCAGACAAAGGTGTCTGTTTTCTTCAACATCTGATACAGAGGGATCTCCTTCTCTCCCAAGCGGCTGATAAACCGGCTCAGGGCTGCAATTTGACCCGCCAGACGCTGAACTTCATTGATACATGTCGGTTTAGCCAAAGATGTAATCGCTTTGATATTTTCCGGGTTAGCCTCAATACCCCTGTTAGACACCAGAAAACCCAAAAGCTTGCCTGCCGGAACACCGAAGACGCACTTGTCCGGATTGAGCATCATCTTATAAACCCGAAGATTATCAAAAGTCTCCTTGAGGTCATCTATTAACGTCTCCTTCTTCCTGGATTTCACCACAATGTCATCCACATAGGCATGAACATTGCGCCCAATCTGAGTATGAAGACAATTCTGCACACAACGCTGATAAGTCGCCTGGGCACTCTTGAGCCCAAAGGGCATAGAAACATAGCAGAAGGCTCCAAAGGGAGTGATGAAGGCTGTCTTCTCCTGGTCCTTAACTGCCATTTTGATCTGATGATAACTAGAATAAGCATCCAAGAAACTCAAACGCTCACAACCCGCCGTAGCATCAATGATCTGATCAATACGCGGGAGAGCAAAAGGATCTGCCAGACAAGCTTTGTTCAAGTCTGTGTAGTCCACACACATGCGCCAAGTGCCATTCTTCTTAAGCACAAGCACCGGATTGGCCAGCCACTCTGGATGAAAAACTTCGACAATGAACCCAGCAGCCAACAGCCAGGCTACCTCCTCTCTAATGGCCTTGCGTCTTTCCTCGTTGAACCGGCGAAGAAACTGCTTGACCGGTTTAAACTTGGGATCAATATTGAGAGTGTGCTCAGCGAGTTTCCTCGGTACACCTAGCATGTCAGAAGACTTCCATGCAAAAATGTCCCGGTTCTCACGGATGAACTCGATGAGCGCGCTTTCCTATTTCACGATCCAGATTAGTGCTGATACTAAACTGTTTGGATGAATCACCAGGAATGAAATCAACAAGTTTAGTCTCATCAGCCGGTTTGAACTTCAGGGTCGGGTCATGCTTAGTGGTGGGCTTCTTCAGAGGGGTCATATCTGCCGGATCAACATTGTCTTTGTAGAACTTTAACTCCTCTATTGCACAAACCGACTCAGCATAAGCCGCATCACATTCTTCATAGTCCAAAGCGATCTTACGACTCCCATGCACCGTGACGGTCCCCTTATGACCCGGCATTTTGAGCTGTAAATAAATATAGCAGGGCCTTGCCATGAACTTCACGTAAGCCGGCCGTCCAAACAGGGTGTGATATGGGCTCTAGATTTTCACCACTTCAAAGGTCAAAGTTTCTGACCTGGAATCATGCTCATCTCCAAACACAACCTCCAAAGCTATCTTACCAACTGGATATGCCGATTTTCCTGGTACTACACCGTGAAAGACAGTGTTCGACGGTTTAAGATTTTTATCTGTCAACCCCATGCGACGAAAAGTTTCATAATACAGGATGTTGATACTGCTCCCTCCATCCATGAGCACCTTGGTAAATTTATAACCTCCCACTAGAGGTGCCACCACTAAAGCCAGATGACCCGGATTATCAACCTGGAACGGATGATCCTCCCTGCTCCACACAATGGGCTGCTCGGACCAACGCAAGTAACGGGGTACTGCCAGTTCAACAGCATTAACTGCCCTCTTGTGAAGCTTCTGATCACGCTTACACAAGCTAGTGGTGAAAACATGATACTGCCCGCCATTCAACTGCTTTGGGTGACTCTGAAACCCTGATTGCTGCTGATTCCCCTGATTGTTCTGTTGGCTGTGACCACCTTGGTTGTTCTGGTTGCCCTGATTATTCTGAAATCCAAAGTTTGAACCGCCACCACTGTGAAAACCTGGACCTGAACCACCAGACGGACCCTGATCATACCGGAAGAGATCAGAGTTTTTAAACTCCTTCATAATAAAACAAACTTTCTAGAGGTGCGTTGCCGGGGTCTCCTTTGTCTCATGCTTTGGGAAGGGCTGGTTTAAAAGGCGCTCCAGATTCATGCCTCCACCGCGCTGGGGCGGTTTACCCTTACGACGCTGCGCATTGCCCTGCATATTGGTGTTAGCCACAAAATCCGGATTATCCGCTTTACGCTTACCATTGTTCCCATGGTTATTCTGTCCTTTTGAACCAGCATTCTTCTTTCCCTTCTCTTGCTTCTCTTTGTCATAATCGGGATCTTTGGTATTATTAGAATCAACATATTTAACCAGAGCCGCCATCAGCGTTCCCATGTCATTGCAGTGGCGTTTGAGCCGTCCCAATTTCATCTTCAGTGACTTAAACCAGCAATTACGCTCCAATGTTACAATTGCTGTGTCAGCATTGATGCGGTCCGACGAATGCAGGACTTCTAAAACTTGGCGCACCCAATGAGTTGTTGACTCGTCCTCTCCTTGAACATGGGCATCTAGATCCACAATGTACATGGGTTATTTGCACGTATCCTTGAAATTCGCTATAAACCAGGGTTTCAATTGGTCCCATGACCCGATGGAGTTAGCCGGCAGGCTCTTCAACCAAGTGCGAGTTGTTCCTTCCAACATCATGGTGAAATATTTTGCACATGCCACTTCATTCACCTCTAGCATCTCCATAGCCATCTCGTAGCTCTCCACCCACGCCTCGGGGGGTAAATCGGCGGTGTAATTTGGTACCTTCCGCGGACCCTTGAAATCCTTGGGTAACCGCACATTGCGCAGAGCCAGAGTAAGACACGGCACTCCCCATGAGTTGAAAGCAAGTCTGGTACCTCGCTCTACTAATGCCGTTGGCTGAACCGGGGTGGGTTGATGATGAACCGCTACTATGCCGCTAATGCAGCCTCCCTTTGTGCTCTGCCATTATCCACCACGTCCTGAGCATTTCACCACCGCGGACCGGATTAGGACCTCGAGGGGCGTCACAGTTCTGTGCACTGCTTGATACAGCTGGCTCATCCATATGCCTGTTGTAGCTCCTGCTCGGGTGAGGGGTCGAGTGAATCCTGTCGCGGCTGTATGAATAAGCCTGCTACTGCACCATAGCAGTCTGAAGAAGATCCCTGGCCCGCTGCGTCTCAACCGCCACTAGCGACTCACCCTCCATCGTAATAGCTGCCAACCGGGACGCTGCAGCGATCATGTTGTCCAAAGGGGTTGAGAAATGACCTGGCGGGGGTGCCATGTAAAGCGGCGGGGGTGTTGTGTATTGCAGCGGGTTATCTGTTCGTCGAGGTGGGCCCATCACCTGTGGTTGATCCGGTGCTCCGGTCCTTGGCACAGTAGTCTGATTTACTGCTGCCGGGTTGCTGGTTCCTGCCCCTGGCGTACTGAAGAGATTCATTGCATTGTAATCCGCCGGCAAGCGAGACTGATGTCTTCTCCTCAATACGTCACTCAAAGCGTTCTGATCCAACAAAAGTCGATAATTTTCGGCCTGAATCCTCTGTGGCTGGGCATCTAAAGCGGCCCGTTCCTCAGCCATCCTGGTTTCCTCAGCCGCCAAGTTCTCTTTGGCCTAAGTTATCTGACCCCGCAGCTTTGTGACCTTCGCGTTATGTCGATCTTGAGTCTCCGGGGTAACTGATGTGGTCAACAATGTTGTCCAGGCGTCCAACAAACCGGAAAGAACTTGAGCCGACCGGCGCGCGGGGCCTCCTGCTCCGGCTGCTGATCCGGAATCTATTGCCGCTGCAGTGGAATTTTGCAACGCTGGCTGTGTACCGGCCATGAAGATTGCGACCCGATTTGGCGGTTCAAGAAATTCCGGAATACTGCTGCCATCGGAATATCCTTCGAGCAAGCCATCTTGAACTTGATACAAAGTTTCGGTTTCACCGGTGGATGACTCGCCATTAGAATAAACGACCGTCTCACCTTCGGACACCAGTTCAGATTCGATCCCATGGACACATCCTACGAATGCACGCTTCATGGCGGGCTGAATCCGCTCAGGACTCGCACGCTGAGCCGTTTCGACGAGGTCGGTGCAGATGTCCGGCTCAGGGCCCGGTTCGCCGATCTTGCCGATGAAGACGTGAATTCCTCCAAAGGGGACCCGGTACCCGTACTCGATTGAGCCGACGTCTGGGCCCCAGCCCGCGTCGTCGATGTAGAGCTTGCCGCGACGACTCTTGGTCATCCGACCCATTGCGTATCCCTTGAGCCCTTCAAACTTGCCCTCTAAGAACTTGGAACCATCGTGCAATAGCCCCACGGTGGGCGCCAACTGTCGTGGAATTATCACGTCAGATGTCCTCGTGAAAGGACTTAGTCGTGGAGCCATCGCGACCGGTTTAGCTTAGAGGGGTTAAACCGGACAAGGGACACGAAAGTTTTATACTAGTTCGGCCCCTTACGATGAAGGTAAAAGCCTACGTCTAGTTGTGATGGAATTATTGGGGTTTTGATGACCAGGGAGCAAATACGCTTTGACTGAGTCTCGAGTTGTTGTTTCTTGTCCCTGAACTGCCGCCGGGTTGTCTCTTTATATACACAGGTCGACGCCCAGCCGGTTTACAGAGTCCCGAGACCGGCTCATACAAGTGTCCGGCTCGGTCTCTCCCTTTCCCTAACTTATAGTACAAGTTATACAACTATGATGTTTTACAACTATGGGCCCTAATCTGCCTTTGGGCTCTGGGCCTCTAAGCTTTATTAGTAAAGTGCCATCTTCTTTGTCTTCATAGGTCTCAATTAAGATGAGCGTGAACCGGCCACTCGTGGGCGGTTTACACTTAGTAGTTATATCCTCAACAGTAATGGTGTGTCCGAACGTCATAACCGTACTTTATTAGATATGGTGCGATCTATGATGTCTCTTACTGATTTACCACTATCGTTTTGGGATTATGCATTAGAGACAACTGCATTCACGTTAAATAGGGCACCATCTAAATCTGTTGAGATGACACCGTATGAACTGTGGTTTGGCAAGAAACCTAAGCTGCCGTTTCTTAAAAAGTTTGGGGTTGCGACACTTATGTCAAAAGGCTTCAGCCTGATAAGCTCGAACCCAAATCGGACAAGTGCGTCTTCATAGGATACCCTAAAGAAATAATTGGGTACACCTTCTACCACAGATCCAAAGGCAAGATCTTTGTTGCTAAGAATAGTTCCTTTCTAGAGAAGGAGTTTCTGTCAAAAGAAGTGAGTGGGAGGAAAGTAGAACTTGATGAGGTAATTGTTCCTTCTCTCAATTTGGAAAGTAGATCATCAGAGAAATCCGTTCCTATGATGCCTACACCAACTAGAGAGGAAGCTAATGATGATCATCATGAAACTTCAGATCAAGTTACTAATGAATTTCGTAGGTCAACCAGAGCATGATCTGCGCCAGGGTGGTACGGTAATCTTGTCCTGGAAGTCATGTTACTAGACCAAGGCGAACCTATGAACTATGAAGAAGCTATGATGAGCCCAGATTCCGACAGATGGCTTGAGGCCATGAAATCTGAGATAAAATCCATATATGAGAACAAAGTGTGGACTTTGGTGGACTGCCTGATGATCGGCAAGCCATTGAGAATAAATAGATCTTCAAGGAGAAGACTGGCGCTGATAGTAATGTCACTATCTACAAAGCTCGACTTGTCGCAAAAGGTTTTTGACAAAGTTCAAGGAGTTGACTACGATGAGACTTTCTCACCCGTAGCGATGCTTAAGTTTGTCCGAATCATGTTAGCAATTGCCACATTTTATGATTATGAAGTATGGCAAATGGATGTCAAAAACTGCATTCCTTAATGGGTATTAAGGAAGAGTTGTATATGATGCAACCAGAAGGTTTTGTCAATCCTAATGGTGCTAACAAGGTGTGCAAGATCTGGCAATCCATCTATGGACTGGTGCAAGCATCTCGAAGTTAGAATATACGCTTTGATGAAGTGATCAAAGCATATGGTTTTATACAGACTTACGGTGAAGCTTGTATTTACAAGAAAGTGAGTGGGAGCTCTGTAGAATTTCTAATATTATATGTGGTTGGCGTATTATTTGGAAATGATATAGAATTTCTGGATAGCATAAAAGGATACTTGAATAAGAATTTTTTTTGAATAAAAGACCTCGGTAAAGCTACTTATGTATTGGGCATCAAGATATATAGAGATAGATCGAGACGCTTAATATGACTTTCACAAAGCACACACCTAGAGAAGATTTTGAAGGAGTTCAAAATGGATCAGTCAAAGAAGGAGTTCTAGCCTGTATTATAAAGTGTGAAGTTGAGTAAGAATCAAAAGCCCGACCATGACAGAAGATAGATAGAATGAAATTCATTCCCTATTGTCGGCATTCTGGGAACGGGGGTCCCCAGACTTGCCTGCATGCGGCCTACAGCGTGGCTCAGCAGTGGCCCAGTATGACCCGTCTTCATCAGCCCAAGTTCAAGACCCTCGTGAGGGGCCAAGCCTCGCGGGGCGGATGACACAAGGCCTCCTCAGGGGCGGCCTCACCAGGTAGGCTCACATGGAGGCATAGAGATCAAGGCGAGGGGTACCTCGCGAGGTGCTCATGACGCAAGCCACGACGATCAAGACCAGGCAGGCGCTAGCCTGCACAGTGCGTTTCCTCTTTGGTGCAAAGGGGGCAAGTGCAGGCGCGGAGTACCAAGGCATCAAGCAAAGGTTTCCATATTAGTGCAACGAGACCAAGACCAGCAGAGCGGCAGGATGGAGGTCACCATGGAGCCCAAGACAGCGTCATCACCAGTGCCTTTGGCAGTCGAAGACCACCTTTAGTCAGGATAGCTTGTACTAGCTGCCCCCTTTCAAAATGGCCGTTGTTGGCTCCCTTCCCGCTCAATATTTGGGAAGAGGACTAGGGCCTCTATAAATAGAGATAGCCACCACAGTAGAAGGGGATCAGATCCTTCCTAAGTAGAACACCTCACCACCACAAGAACACCCCTCGCGAGGTTGTTCTTCCTCTGTACTGTTCATCATCATCCCAAGAGGAAATCCACCACATGACACACTGGATTAGGATATTACACCACAATGGTGGCCCGAACCAGTATAAACCTTGTGTCTCTTGCGTTGCTCATCATGCTAGCTTAGATTCGTGGCGAGGTTGTGGGCGTGTTTCGGTAGGGAGAAGATCTTCGTGCGCACCCCAGAGTTGGAACCTTAAGGGTTTTGCCGGAACCTGATATCCGACATTTGGCGCGCCAGGTAGGGGTCCACCGGAATCTTCTTTCCACCGACCTGCGTTCTGTCGCTTCGTCGCATGCATGGCAGACACTCGCCGAGCTCGCGCCGAGCGCCGGGCTGCTCTCGCCGCCCACGTCACCCAGACGGACCGCGTCGGCGGGACTCCTCGTCATTCTCCATCGCCTGCTGCCAATGCCGCCACTGGACCGGCAGGGAACAAGCAGCAAGCATCTTCGCTGCACCCCTCGGTGCGGCGGGAAGGCCGCACCGCCACTCTATCGCTAACGCCAGCTGGTTCGTCGTCTCACGCTCGTCGCGCCCCCACGAACGCGCAGGCCGCAATGCTTCTAGCACGTGAGGTCCTGCACTACCACCCCGTCGACGATCTCTACAAAGAGTGGCTCGCTCACATCACCGAGCTCGTCAGCACCGCAGGGGGCTCTCCTGCGCTGTCCCTCTCGCTGCCTCGCCCTCCAACATGCATGGGTGACGCGGCTCAGGGAGCGCCTCTGCCACCTCCTCCCTAAGAAGGCGCCCTGGCTCCAAGGCGTGCGGCCCCTGGACGTGACCCACCATGTCCGGCGCCCGCACGGCAATAAAGAAGCTGCCAAGAAATTCCTCGGCCTCAAGAAGGCGCTCACGTGCTCCCTGCACCAGCACGGCAAGACCGCATCCCTGCACCAGCACACCAAGACCCCGCGCTGCCCCTGGCGGCAGCACATGGGAACCATCAAGAGCAGGCCTCGCGTCTACAAAAGGCTTCGGTCGCCACCGCAGGTTGCCGCGCCTTCACCATCGAGCTACATAGCATCGCCTGGCCTGACAAGTTCAAGCCGGACTTGCCTCCTTGCTATGACGGTACTACCGATCCTGTCGAGTTCCTGCAGTTCGATGAGCTGGGCATCGAGGCGGCCAACAGAGATGAAAAGGTCATGGCGAATTGGTTTCCCATGGTGCTCAAGGATGGTGCCCGCACCTGGCTCCTGAACCTGCCTCCCGGCTCGATCTCCTCTTGGGACGAGATGCGCAGCCGTTTCATCGCCAACTTCCAGGGCACTCGCGACCGCCCTCCGGCCGCGGGTGACCTGCGCCGCATCAAGCAGCAGCCTAGAGAGACCCTGCAGAAGTACATCCAGTGTTTCAGCAACGCCCGCCTCAAGATCCCCAAGGTGACGGATGAGGCCATCATCTCGGCGTTTTTTGATGGCGTCCGCGACGTCAAGATGAAGGAGGATCTCGCCATCCACGAGGATCTCTGCACATCTCTGGAGCTGTTCAACCTGGCGACCAAGTGCGGAAGGGCTAAGGAAGGACGCCTCTCCCTCCTCGAGCTTCTAGCTGCTGACCCAGAAGAGAAGAAGGCCAAGGCCAAGGACGTGAAGTGCAAAGGAGCAGCCATGCTCGCAGCAGAACCAGACAGGAAGCGCGGCAAGGACTAGCCGGAGTCGTCCAAGGGCATCCGATTCTGCGCCTACCACAACCTCTACACCCACAACACCAACGAATTCCAGGAGCTCAGGGCCGTTCGAGAAGGATGCATCGGTCGACGCCCCGAGCGCAATGACCGGGGCTATGGCCGAGGAGGAGGAAGAGGTGGAGGATGATGGGATGAACGAGGCCCTCGCCAGGAGTGGCGTGACCAGCCTCACAAGGATTGCTGGCAGGACCAGCCTCGCGAGGGAGCCTGGAGGGATCAGCCTCGCGAGGACCGCCCGCATGGCAACGCATGCCTTCCTCCTCTGCCGCCACCGCCAAGAAGGAATGATGACCACCACCAGGACGAGGGGGCTGGGGGCTTCCAGGAGCCACGTGCTATCACTTGCATCTTGGGCGGTGCCCAGGCCCCAGCTTCTCAGCGCATCTTCAAGCAGTTTGCTCGCTAGGTGAATGCAGTCCTCCCCAAGCTCAAGACTGTGTGCCCTCTCAGGTGGTCCAAATGCGCCATCACTTTCAGCTCAGCAGATCAACTCAAGTGTGCGGCTGCCGCTGGCATCCTCCCGATGCTTTGTTCCCCAGTCATCAGCAACGTGCAAGTTACCAGGACCCTCATCGGTGGCGGCGCAGGGCTCAACATTCTGTCTGTCAAGATGTTCAACAACCTTCAAGTGCCATATGATCAACTTCAGCCTACCAAGCCTTTCTCAGGTGTTACTGACGGCTCCACCACCCCGATAGGGTAGGTCCGCCTCCCTGTCACTTTCGGACATCGCAACAACTACCACACCGAGCTCATCGACTTTGACGTCACCCATATTCGCCTGCCATACAATGCCATCCTTGGGTATCCGACCCTGGCCAAGTTCATGGTGGTGACCCACCATGGCTACATTGTCCTCAAGATGCAAGGAAGCGGCGGAATCATCACAGTCCCCTGCGAAGAGAAGGATGCGGTGTGCTCCCTCGAGCGTGCCTTCCAAGCTGCATCAATTGAGGACCCAGACAACAAGGGGGAGAACCCTCCTGAGGCAGTCCCCAAGAAGAAGAAGACATCGCCCAGCTCAAGGCCTCATGAGGTTGGCATCTCAGGAGGTGTCGCATCAGGATCTGCGCTCGTGCAAGGGGCGCCTCCCTCCATCGCATAGGAAGGCGCGCCCGGCGCCCTCCTCGGGCAGGGCTCGGGGGCTCTCTTCTGGAGGGCCTCAGACTTTGCCAAGGTCACGAGGGAGGCGCTCGGGCACCACTTGGAGGCGTGCTTCACAGAACATTTCCCTCAGGAAGGCATGGGGCGTGGAAAGCCCAACCCTCAGGAGTACATCACCAAGACCACTCAGGAGCTTCAGGAAGCAAGAGCTATGCGCGGCGATCATCGTCTGCCTGGCGTAGCTCCCCATCCAGGCGAGGATGGTGGGCTGCGTGTCTGCATCGATTTCAGGGCTCAACCGAGCCGCGTCTCAGGAGCGCCTCTGGCCCTCGCGCGTGGGACGTTGCGAGGGTCCGCCACACAGCTACATTCACATGCCTTTCAGCCTACCGAACACGGCTGCTACTCACCAGCGTCACTGGCAGAGCATTCTGGTGGCTCAGGAGGCCAGGCACCACGTGGTCCTGGCGGAGATGGAGATGGTCCTCAAGGAACCGCCCGGACCCCCAGAGCCTCCCGAGGCACAGGGCTCCGGCGGCTCGTGAGGGTCGCCTCTTCGTCGCGCACCTTCAGCTACTCCAACACCCCCTCTACAACGGTATCAGGTGGCATCTTTCGAAGTTCATTTTAGCTAGGAGTGCCCTCAGGGCTGCATCATTCCCAAGCCGCATAGGTCTGTCCCCGCGGCATGTATCTCTTTTGCTTGTATCTTCAGTTTACCTTGCTGGGGGCGCCCCTCGGGCTGCATCATCCCCAAGCCGCTCAGGCCTGACCAAGTGGCATGTATCCCTTATGCGTTTATCTAAGCTGATTTGCCTTTCATGCTTAACCTGCCTATATCATCTGCCGCCTGCCACATGCCTCTTCTCCCCCATGCAAATCGCTTGCGTGTTGAAAGGGGGGCTCCTGAGCATCGCGACTCAGGAGCTCTTACTGGCTCTTCACCCCTCACCCACTGGCCTTGTCCACGGCATCGCGACCTGACATACCAGCGGCAGTTGAGCTCGCTTGAGGTTCGGTACCTGAGGATGTAGAGCATTTGTATCTAACCATCTCTCAGGAACACACAACCACCCAAGGCTCAAGACCAGGCGCAGCCCGCCTTGACGTAGGGCCTCGTGAGTCCCGCGCTGGCTCACGAGTGCCCAGATACACCTCGTCTAGCCCTGCAGTGCAAGCCACGTGTCAGGGCGGGGATGTACATGCCCCGGGGGCTCCTCCCGAAGGGGCCCCCCTCCCACATACCAGTGGAAGCACCATGCTCCGTGTTGGCTGATGACACTGCCGAGGAGCGGCTATGCCCGTACACATACAAAAGCGCTATGCTCCGCGCTGGTGATAAACAACTAAGGGCGGCCCATGGCCGTATCAACCTCAGGGAGCCCAGACTTCAGTGTCTGGCCTCATCGCAACACCTCCCCTCAGGAGCGTCATGCGAGGGGGCTGGACATGGGGGCTCCGCCTGGGTCACACCCGAGCGCACGCCACTCGGCCAGGTCCCTCGGACCTGGTCGTCGCGCGCCCCTCCCTGAGCGGAGCCAAGGTACGAAGACCGTCTGAACGTCAAGGGGGACTCTTGAGCATCGTGACTTAGGAGCCTAACTGGCCACGTAGCCCCTCACTCCTTAGTTCCGCAAGGCTAATGGCGGTTGAGGAATGCGCGGGGCCGGGCCCTGTCGATGTAGAATGCCAGATCCACCCCTGCACTCCCTCCCTATTTGTTGTTTGCGCGTCAAGGGGGACTCCTGAGAATCGCAACTCAGGAGCCTAACTTGCCACGTAGCCCCTCACTCCTTGGTCCCGTCCTGGTTATCCAGTCGGGGCTAATGGCGGTTGAGGTATGGGCGGGGCCGGGCCCTGCCGACGTAGGACACAAAGCAAATAGGAAGGAAACCGCAAAATCTCGAAGCAAATCCAGAAGCAAATATTACAAACCATAATTGTCTTCACGATACCAAACGCAAGTTTAAAAGCCTCCACGAGGCACAATGCATATTGCAGGCTTGGAGCTCCCACGCGCGCTTCTCCGCGATCTCGCGTCGTTGGTCTGCTTCCCGAGGCTCCCCTATAGCTCGGGAGCAGGCCTTTCGCGAGGCCGCAAGGGATGCTTCGGCCTTCACGTTGTCAAGCTCGCACTGATGGCGCGCGAGGTTGACTGCCACCTTCAGCTTGCGCCGCTCCTCAATCAGCCGCAGGCCTTCAGCTTCAAGACATGCGTCCACGTTTATGAGCTCTCCACCAAGCTGGCCCATCGCGTCCATCGCTATCCGGAGGAACTCTTGGCGAACGACGCTGCGCTCCCGTGCTCGCTTGAGCACGTCGTCGATGTCGTCCTCCGCCGCCAGCGCTGGCGGCGGGCCCTGAAGCGGTTCGTGCCCTCTCGGTAGGGGGCTGGGGGATGGCACCGCCACAATCGCCAGACGGGCTCTGCAAGGGACCTAGACCGGCGCAGGTCCATCCCCCGAAGAAGAGCCAAGGACCGACTTCAACCATTCACCGTCCACGATCAGAGGCGGAGCCCTGGGAAGGCTGGTCATGCCCCATGCAAGGTGGCAAAGGAAAGGAGGCAAGGGCACAGGCTCAAGGCACCCTGCGGGCCAACTTACTTCTCCGGTTGAGCCCATGTCAGGGGAAGCACACGAGCTCGGGACGCTCAAAGCCAGCGAGGAAGGCGAGGCCGGAGGAAGTTGCTTCTTGGGAGACTCCACAGGCTTGGCAGGAGGGATCCTGAAAGGCCACAGTCAGGAAGGGGAGCAACGATTGAGGGATTGCAAGAATGAGGCACTTACTCGTCTATGGCGAAGTACTTCCTATGCTTCAATGGTCGACAGGGGTGCCCACTGCCACTCGAAGACTCCTTCCTCTTGTGGAGGGCTGCGAAGTCCACACGGAACCGGCCCAGGCGCTCAATGTGAGGACCAGCACGCGGCGCGGGTGAAGAAGCAGTCAGGCAGCCAACCTCAGGGGCGCCCAGCTGGGAGGAGCTAGCAGGCACCACCTCCTAATGGCCTGTCGAGGCCTCGGGGGCTCCGGCCTCGGGAGCCGCGGGTTGCGTCCCCCCATCGACGAGCACCTTAGGGCATGCTTCACAAGCTCCGGAAGACGACGCTTCGGGAGTCCCATGCGGCATCAGCACCGTGACACCAGAGCCTCCAGCCTCAAGCGATGCTTGCCTCCCTACACCCGCTCCTGGGGCAAGATCAATGCTGGCGGCAAGGAAGGGAGCCACTGCGACAGGATTCTCGCGAGGCCCCGCGAGGCCAGCTGGGCGTAGCCCCCATTCATCGAAAATAGGCATCTGTGTAGCGCAATCAGCCCTGTTCGAGCAGAGATACAGGAGGCTACCCCCGTGCCGGATATCGCCCGACAAAGGGTCGCCAATCAAGACCTCGAGCACCTTCCTCAGTGTCTTAGGCGCCAGTTCCGTCTCCCGAAGCCTCATGCGGTCTAGGTCACCCGTAAGGGCCCACATCGGTAGGGAGTGGAGCTGAAGAGGAGCAATGCGACACTGGAGGAACACCTTCACCACCCGGGGCACAATCACGTCGAGCTCCCTCAGCCTCCTCAGTCGGTGCCGGACAAAGGAGAGCTGGGGGCTCACGAGCCTCTCGTTGCCCCAGCCTGGATTGGGGATAGCAGGCAATATCGAAGGCGAGAGCAGAGCGCTGGGCACTACGACATCCACATACATCCACCGAGTCTGGAACCCACTTGTGGAAGGCGGGAGTCCAAAATCGATCCCTGATGCGGCCGTCTCTACCACGGCCTGGAAGCTCACGCACCCTGAGCATTGCAAGGGGTCGATCAGGCGCAACAAGAAGAAGTGGCACAGGAGGGTGACGGAAGGAGAAATGCCCACCATGGCTTTGCAAACAAAGGCGAAGATAGCGAGGAGGGTAATGGATTGAGGATCAAGATGCATCATATGGATCTGATAATGGGTGAGCACCACATTGAAGAAAGCAGAGAAAGGGGGAACCAGGCCAGCCCACATGGTGTCGACGAAGAATCGAACCTCCGTGACGGTCCTGTCGACGAAGGCATGGGATGCAGGCTAAGCCATCTTCTTCCCGTACTCATTGAAGCTGGAGGCGAGCGCGGGGCAGACCTTGCCGAAGGCCTCCAGATTGAGCACTAGCGACCGGCCGACGGCGGGCTCGATTGCTGGAGGCGAGCTGGATGAAGACAAAGGCTTCTTCCCTTTCTCCTTGATAGTTGGCCCCATGGCGATGGAAGGGGCAGAGCTCAAGTTAGATTGGAAGCAGAAACAGAGGCTTGGGGAAGAAAGGGGAACAGGAAGCAGGCGGGCAGCAAAGAGGAAATAACTATGTAAAGGTTCATGGCCGCCTAGCCAGGTGGATATTGGGGGAGCGTGGGGAAGCGAAGACGCCCACGTCCAATCAGTCGCCATGCATCGATCGAGGCCGCAGGCTGTTGGGGCCCGCGGCGCTCCGCACTTGCCCTTTGGCTTCGCTGCTAAGCCAAGTCCGAGCACGCCTTGGGCCCGGGGGCTACTGTCGGTGTTCTGGGAATGGGGGTCCCTAGACTTGCCTGCCTACGGCCTGCAGCGTGGCTCAGCAGTAGCCCAGTACGGCCCGTCTTCATCAAACCAAGTTCAAGACCCTCACGAGGGGCCAAGCCTCGCGGGGCGGACAACACAAGGCCTCCTCAGAGGCGGCCTCACCAGGCAGGCTCCCGAGGAGGCGGAGAGATCTAGGCGAGGGGTACCTCGCGAGGTGCTCATGACGCAAGCCATGACGATCAAGACCAGGCGGGCGCCAGCCTGCGCAGTGTCCTCGTTTCCTCTTTGGTGCAAAGGGGGCAAGCGCAGACGCAAAGTATCGAGGCATCAAGCAAAGGTTTCCATATCAATGCAACGAGGCCAAGACCAGCAGAGCGGTAGGACGGAGGTCACCATGGAGCCCAAGACGGCGTCATCACCAGTGCCTTTGGCAGTCGAAAACCACTTTTAGTCAGGATAGCTTGTACTAGCTGTCCCCTTTCAAAATGGCCATTGTTGGCTCCCATCCCGCTCAATATTTGGGAAGAGGACCAGGGCCTCTATAAGTAGAGATAGACACCACAGTAGGAGGTGATTGGATCCTTCCTAAGTAGAACACCTCACCACCACAAGAACACCCTTCGCGAGGCTGTTCTTTCTCTGTACTGTTCATCATCAGCCCAAGAGGCAATCCACCACACCACACACTGCATTAGGGTATTACACCATAACGGTGGCCCAAACCAGTATAAAACTTGTGTCTCTTGCGTTGCTCATCATGCTAGCTTAGATTCACGGCGAGGTTGTGGGTGTGTTTTGGTAGGGAGAAGATCTTCGCGCGCACCCCAGAGTTGGAACCTTAAGGGTTTTTCCGGAACCCGATATCTGACACCTATGCCTCAGACATAGGTTCTATAAATTATGCCAAGCTGTGTACCAGACCTGTTATGTGCCTTGCCATGAGTTTGGCAAGGGGGTACAATAGTGATCTAGGAGTAGATCACTAGACATCGGTCAAAATTATCCTTAGAGGACTAAGGAAATATTTCTCGGTTATGGAGGTGATAAAGAGTTCATTGCAGGGAGTTACGTTGATTCAAGCTTTTTCACCGATCCATATGACTCTGAGTCTCAATCTGTATACGTATTGAAAGTGGGAGCAATTAGCTAGAGTAGCTCCATGCAAAGCATTGTAGACATAGAAATTTGCGAAATACATATGGATCTGAATGTGGCAGACCCATTGACTAAACTTCACTCACAAGAAAAACATGATCACACTCTAGTAAACCCTTTGGGTGTTGGTCACATGGCGATGTGAACTATGGGTGTTAATCACATGACGATGTGAACTATTGGTGTTAAATCACATGGCGATGTGAACTAGATTATTGACTCTAGTGTAAGCGGGAGACTGAAGGAAATATGCCCTAGAGGCAATAGAAAAGTTGTTATTTTATATTTCCTTATTTCATGATAAATGTTTATTATTCATGCTAGAATTGTATTAACCAGAAACTTGATACATGTGTGGATACATAAACAAAATACCGTGTCCCTAGTAAGCCTGTACTAGACTAGCTCGTTGATCAAAGATGGTTACGTTTCCTAACCATAGACGTGTGTTGTCATTTTATAAACATGATCACATCATTAGGAGAATGATGTGATGGACAAGACCCATTCGTTAGCTTAGCATTATGATTGTTCAGTTTTATTGCTATTGCTTTCTTCATGACAAATACATATTCCTCCAACTATGAGATTATGCAACTCTTGGATACCAGAGGAATGCCTTGTGTGCTATCAAATGTCACAATGTAACTGGGTGATTATAAAGATGCTATACAGGTATCTCTGAAGGTGTTTGTTGGGTTGGCATAGATCGAGATTAGGATTTGTCACTCCGAGTATCGGAGAGGTATCTTTGGGCCCTCTCGGTAATACACATCATAAGAAGCCTTGAAAGTAAAGTGACTAATGAGTTTGTTGCAAAATGATGTATTATAGAATGAGTAAAGAGACTTGTCGGTAATGAGATTGAACTAGGTATGAAGATACCGACGATCGAATCTCGGGCAAGTAACATACCGATGGACAAAGGGAATAACATATGTTGTCATAACGGTTCAACTGATAAAGATCTTGGTAGAATATGTGGGAGCAAATATGAGCATCCAGGTTCTGCTATTGGTTATTGACCTGATAGGTGTCTCGGTCATGTCTACATAGTTCTCGAACCCGTAGGGCCCGCATGCTTAACGTTTGATGACGATATTCTATTTTATGAGTTATGTGATTTGGTGACCGAATGTTGTTCGAATTCTTGGATGAGATCACGGACAGGACGAGGAGTCTCGAAATGGACGAGAGGTAAATATTGATATATAGGACGATAGTATTCGGACACCGAAAGTGTTCCAAAGGGTACCGGGTACATATCGGGTCACCGGAAAAGATTTTCAGGCAACCCCGACAAAGAAATGGGCTTAATGGGCCGAGGGAGGGACAGACCAACCCACAAGGGGTTGGTGCGCCCCTTTCCCTAGTCGCAGTCCCTAGAGGAAGGAAAGGAAGGGGCGCCACCTCCTCCTGCCTTTCCCCCTTGGTGGGAGAAAGGAAAGGGGGGGGCGGGGGCGCCACCACCTCCTTCCTTCCCCTCATCGCCAAAAGAAGGAAAGGGGGGGCTAGGGCAGGAGTCCAAGTAGGATCCTTCCTACTTGGGGCGCCCCAAGGCTGCTCCCCTCCCCTCCCACCTATATATACATGGGGAGGGGGCGCCTAGAACACACACCAACAATCATTAACCGTGTGCGGCGCCTCCCTCCACAGATTAGACCCTCGGTCATATTCTCGTAGTGCTTAGGCAAAGCCCTGCGCGGATTACTTCACCATCACCGTCACCACGCCGTCGTGCTGACGGACTCGTCTACTTCCTCGACACTTTGCTGGATCAAGAGTTCGAGGGACGTCATCGAGATGAACGTGTGCAGAACTCGGAGGTATCGTACATTTGGTGCTTGATCAGTAGAAGAAGTTTGACTACATCAACCTTGTTGCCAAACGCTTTTGCTTTTGGTCAACGAGGGTATGTAGACACACTCTCCCCCTTTCATTGCTATGCATCTACTAGATAGATCTCGCATGAGCGTAGGAATTTTTTTGAACTTGCATGCTATGTTTCCAACACAACCACTATTAAAGATGAGATTAAAGGGATCCTACGTGTACCTAATGAGACATTGAATTGAAAGTACCTAGGCATGCCATCGGATGTAGGTACTTCTAAAAATGGTGCATTAAAATATTTGAAAGACATGTTGTGGAGTAAAGTGAAGGGGTGGATGGAAAAATGTCTGTCTTCGACAGGTAAGGAAGTTTTGGTGAAGTCAATTGCGCAGGCAGTCCCAGTCTTTTTAATGTCTTGTTTTAAGTTACTAAGGGGACTCTGCGAGCATCTGAATAAGCTTATAAGGCAATTTTGGTGGGGAAGTAAGGAAGGAAAACGCAAGCCAGCTTGGGTTTCTTGTAAATATATGACTCAACCCAAATTCATGGGTGGATTAGGCTTTCATGACTTTGAGCTGTTCGATCTAGCGCTCCTAGCAAGGCAATCTTGGTGGCTGCTGCAACAACCGGAATCTTTGTCTGCGAGGCTTTTGAAGGCCATCTATTTTCCTCAAAATACAATACTAGATGCTAAGCTTTGTAACCGGCCTTCATAGGTTTGGCGGGCCATTTTGGAAGGAAGACTGATTAGGAGAATTGGTGATGGATCAGCAACAAAAATATGGCTGGACAATTGGATCCCGAGAAATGCTACATTGAGTCCATTGGCTTATTTATTGGCTAACCCACCAGTGATGGTAAACGAGTTGATTGACACACACAATGCAACATGGAATAGAGTGGCTCTAGAACAGAGCTTTGTAGCGGCAGATATAGCAACAATTTCAAGCATTTCGATCTATATACGACTGATAGAGGACCATTGGGCATGGAACTTTGAAAGGAATGGTTTATTCTCAGTAATGTCAGCATATCGCATGTTGACAGACAGAAAGAGGAGGAGGGAAGCATGGCTAGAAGGCAATGCTAGCTCATTGGATTTCGAAGTTGAAGCCCACATGGACGTCCCTGTGGTCTGTCAAAGTGCCGATACGTAATTTTTTGTGGAGATTGGCCAAGCATTCGATCCCGACGGAGGATGTACGACACAACAGGAACATGTCTGCTGAGGACAAGTGTCCTCTTTGTGGCATGCGGGATTCTTGGCGCCACTGACTGTTCGAATGCTCGGTAGCTAGATGTGTATGGGCATTAGTTGATGAAGATATTATGGATTATATACAAGCATCAGTGGAGCCGAAGGCCAAGCTGTGGTTATTCGAAGCAATAGATCATCTGCCACGGGAAGGGTTGGTGATGTGGGTTGTGACTATGTGGGCCATTTGGTCAGTACGACGCAGGGCTATCCACGAGGGTATTTTACATAGTCCGCATGCTACACATTCATTTGTTAAAAGTTTCATTGCTGAACTTGCCACAATTTAGAAGCAGCCAACAAGAACAACACATGGTCCAGGAAATGGTGGCCGCCTCAGATGCTTACAAGGGTGGATAGCACCAGATATAGGAGTGGCAAAAATCCAAGTGGATGGTGCAATTTCGAGGAATGGCAGAAGAGGAGCATCAGCAACCGTATGCAGAGATCATACATGCCACTTCTTAGGCTCCTCGACAATGGTCTTCGATGGTATAATTGACCCACCTATGCCGGAGGCGCTGGCATGTCGTGAAGCCCTTGCCCTAGCACTCGATTTATCTTTGGATCGAGTCACTATGGTATGCGATTGCAAAACAATAGTAGAAGAGATAAAAATGGGACATATGGGAGATATAGTGCAATCATCGAGGAGATCACAGCCCAGTCTCAAGAATTTACCAGATGTGACTTCATCTTTGAAGGTCGCCAGATGAATGTTGATGCTCATAACTTAGTTACATTTTCTACGTCTTTAGATGCCGGGCCTCATTTGTGGCTGGGGTTTCCCCATGATCCCTATGTTATTCCTGTAAATCGAACCATTAATTAATAAATCTTGGTTTACCTTTGAAAAAAATGAGTACTCAACACGCACCAGTTTTTTCATCAGCCGCTGGCCCATTTTGATTGCCTGCAAAAAAAAGCTTCAAGATACTTCCAATTTTTTTTCATTTTTTCAACATTTTCCCAAATTAATGAACTCTTTAAAATTTATGAATGTTTTTTCAAAAGCATGATCATTCACAAATTGGTGAATCTTCATTTAATTTGGTGAACTTTTTTAGAATCCACAAATTTTTTTCAGATGGATGGACATCTTCAAATCCACCACATCTTCTCCAAATTTTGCGTTTTTTCGAAAATCATATTTTTTTTCAAAAGTTTAAAGTTGTTCATATTCGTGAGTTTTCCATATTCATATCTTTTCTAAAAATTACAAACTTTTTTGAATACATGATTATTTTTCATTTTTTAATTTATGAAATTTTCCAAATCTTTTTGTCACAAGTCAAGAGTCAAATGGTGAACGGTCAACCAATCCACTGGTCAACCTATCCACATGTCAACCCACAGCGGTCCACCTGTCAACCAGGCATAGCTTGGCCGGCCCAGTGTGCGCGAGAGAGAGCATAACTTGGCTTAGCTCGCGCCGTAAGGGCGATCATGAGCTCTTTAGTGAGTTCTAATCTACGAGGTCTCTCCTAACAGTTTGACACACGTATTTTAGGCTCCCCGATGGGGTTGGTAAGTTTGATTCTCGAGAGCTTGCCTAGTGAAGCCTGATTCTCATATATAGAGAAAAAATCTATCTTGGTCGGCATGGACTGTTCGAGAAAATTTCTAGTTCTTGTAGTCACCTCCTCAAATCCAAATAAAAAATTCTCATAGTCATCTCCTTAAAATAAAAGAGCTCCCATAGCCAATAGTCACACGTAGAGAGGAAAAAACGATAATGCTATCTGGCTAACGTTCCCTTTTTTGAGGTAATTGGCAGCAGCCTTTTATTATACATAAGCTTGTTCATTACAGATAATGGTCCTGATAACATCAGGAGTCTCATTAAACCAACATGATCTAACATCATACTCTGCCGACCTGGCAAGAGTGTGAGCTGCCAAATTACATGATCGATAAACATGGATAAAGCTACAAGACATAAACTTTGTTGTCCAATTCTTGATATCGTGGACTATTGCTCCAGTAGGGGATCTGTCCAAATTTGGTTCTTTGATTTTGTTGATCAGCGACAAGCAGCCAGAAGCCACCATGATTCTCTGCATACCTCTCTCCCCAGCAAGAAATAAAGCTTGATGAAGTGCCATGGCTTCTGCAACTTCAGGATTTTGGATTCGAGCAAAGTAGCCTCTGCTTGCCGCCTGCACCGTCCCCCGATGGTCACGAATGACCATGCCAAATCCAGCTCTTGTAGACTGATGAAAGATTGTTGCATCCACGTTGATAAACATCGACCCTTCCGGCAGGGAGACCAATTTTGGCTAGACTTCAAGGCCTCATGCCTATTGAAATTGGTCGAACTAAAAAGATGCAAATTGATGAACTCAATATAGGCTTTGATCTTTCCCACAACACGAAGTGGGTGAATTAAGGCCTCTTCATTATGATGAGCATTTCTATTCTCCCAAATATGCCAGATTGCCATGGCAAAAACAATGGCATGAAAATCAGTAGCGTTAATTAGCCATGTTAATATCCATTGCCTAATATGGGTAAAGCTTTTCAAGTTTAGGCAAATTCCATAATCCTTTTTAAGTTCTTTCCAGATTTCTTTAACATAGTGACAATGCAAAAAATAGTGTTTAACAGTTTCCTCCCTATTGCAAAAGTAACAATTATAGCTTGTAGGTATGGATCTTACTTTAAGTTGATAGCCTGTAGGGAGACAATCATGTGCCAACCTCCATAGTACTACTTTCATTTTATTAGGACATTGAATTGCCCACAATTTCTTCCACATTTTCTCCAATGGTTTCTGTTCAGAAGTTGAACCTTTGCCATCTACACTCTCCTCTCTCAAGAAATTCATTGTTCTAGCTAGATTATAGACTGATCTCACAGTATAGATGCCATTCTTTGTGTGGGGCCATGAGGCAAAGTCTGTACAACCTTTCGTACTTAAAGGAATGCACAGAATTTTCTCCACCATGTCTTCTATGAATCTATTTCTGATGGCTGTCTCATTCCATTGTTGACCCCCCTCGGTAATCAAGGAACTCACTAATTGGTTTTCACTCGTTGGTTCTAGAGTTCCGGGAATCACATCTGGAATCCAATTGTCCCTGTATATATGTATTTGTTTGCCATCTCCTACTCTCCACTGCAGGCCTTTTTGTATCAATCGCTTCCCATACACTAGACTACGCCATGTGTAGGCTGAAGACCTCGGGCACTTCGCAGTCCAGAAATCCCCATCAGGATAATACCTACCATCTAACACTCGGGCACATAAAGAGTTGGGCTCGGTTAAAAGACGCCAACATTGTTTACCCAACATGGCTTGATTGAAAATTGACATGTCCCTAAATCCCATGCCTCCTAGGAACTTTGGTGAGGATAACCATTTCCATGATCTCCAATGTAGTTTCCTTTTGCCATCTTCTACACGCCACCAGAAGTTTGCAATTGATCTTCTTATCTTTTCGCAAACGCTACTGGGAAGCAGAAAACAACTCATTACATATGTTGGAATTGCTTGTGCAACCGATTTTAACAGAATTTCTTTCCAAGCCCTTGATAATGGCCTATCACTCCAGCCATTAAGTCTTTTCCATATCCAACTAGTGAGAAAATGAAAACAATTAGTTGGTGAACGTCCCACCCAGGTCGGCATGCCAAGATAAGTAGCTTGTAATGTGTCATCTTGGACTCCAATTTTCCTTTTCACTCTTTCCTTTGCTTGTTCATCACAATGTGTACCAAAAAATATAGACGATTTCTGAAAATTGATTTTCTGTCCAGAACCATTGCAATACGTATGTAATGCTGATTTTAGGACCTCGACACTCTTGTCATCTCCCTTAATAAAGAACACACTATCGTCAGCAAAAAGGAGATGGGAGATAGGAGTGTCGGTGTGAAAACCGGCGGATCTCGGGTAGGGGGTCCCGAACTGTGTGTCTAAGGATAATGGTAATAGGAGGCTGGGGACATGATGTTTACCCAGGTTCGGGCCCTCTCGATGGAGGTAATACCCTACTTCCTTCTTGATTGATCTTGATGATATGAGTATTACAAGAGTTGATCTACCACGAGATCAAAGAGGCTAAACCCTAAAAGCTAGCCTATGGTATGATTGCTGTTTTGTCCTACGGACTAAACCCTCCGGTTTATATAGACACCGGAGGGGGCTAGGGTTACACAGGGTTGGTTTACAGAGAAGGAGATCTACATCTGAATCGCCAAGCTTGCCTTCCACGCTAAGGAGAGTCCCATCCGGATGCGGGACAAGGTCTTCTATCTTGTATCTTCATAGTCCAACAGTCCGGCCAAAGTATATAGTCCGGCTGTCCGGATACCCCCTTATCTAGGACTCCCTCAGTGGCCCCTGAACCAGGCTTGAATGACGATGAGTCCGGCGCGTAGATTGTCTACGGCATTGCGAGGCGGGTTCCATCTCCGAATACTTCAAGATAAGTTTCGAACACAAGGACCGTATCCGGCTCTGCAAGATAAATTCCATATACCACCGTAGAGAGAATAATAACCCACGAATCTAATCTGCTAACAACTCTTCGAAAAGTGACATCACGCCACGGTCCGGTTTTTTTATTCGAACCATTTTTACAACTTGCTACCGCACACACACCACGAGGCGGTTTTCTTGGCTTGTCTTGTCAAAGCAGAGATCGTGTCCCCCTTACTACGGGATCCTCATCAATACGGGTATGGGCAATCCAACCGTGCCTGTTGGCATGACCCCGTGTTTTTTAGGCAAGTCCCGAACGACCACGTTTGGGGATGCTTGATATTCTTCCCCCCTTTATAAAGGAGCTGAGGTCTATCCCTCTATCTCCACGCTCGCGCATCTCGCACCCTGAGTTCCAACACCCAAAGCTCGAGCCTAAGCACCCCGGATCTTTCATCATGTCCGGATCCGACCATCAAGGCCAGTGGATGGCTTCCTCTGTCATAGAGGAGGATATTGCGAAGCTCAGGAAGGCCGGGTATTTGACCGCTGATGTCAAGCATAGGCTTCCTACTCCCGAACAGGTTATCCCCACTCCCGAGCCCAATGAGAGCGTCGTATTTGTCTCCCACTTCCTCCGGGGCTTGGGTCTTACTCTTGACCCCTTCGTGAGGGGGGTCATGTTCTACTATGGGCTAGATTTCCACGATCTAGCTCTAGATTCCATCCTCCACATCTCGTCATTTATCATCGTGTGTGAGGCCTTCCTCCACATTACCCCCCCCCCCACTTCGGCTTATGGCTCAAGACCTTCAATGTGAAGCCGAAGATGATTGAGGGGCGACACGTAGAGTGCGGAGGCGCCATAATAAGCAAGAACGCCGATGCCTCGTGGCCCGAAGGCTCCTTCCTGGAGGTATATGATTTATGGCAACGACGGTGGTTCTATGTCACAGCTCCTCGAGGCTCAAAGTGGGTGGCTGCGCCCGCCTTCCGCTCGGGCCCTCCACCTCAAATGGCATCCTGGGCCAACGTGGGACTGACCTGGGGGCCTGCGAATGATGTACCAATGCTAAAAAGCCATATTCGGGAGCTCCTCGAGAGGGACATTAGTCTTGTCAGAATAATCCAGGTAATGCTAGTTCGGCGGGCTCTGCCGTGCAAACGTCGACCTCTCTGGATGTGGGAGTTCAATCCAGAGGGCTCGCGAACCATTCATCACTTCCTCGGCATGACGCTCGAAGGAATGTATAAGTTGTTCTTTGGACCACGAATAAATTGTCCGGACACCACCGAGGATGCGGGCCTGAGCTGCAATCGCCTAGATACCCAAGTAAGTAACCCTATAACCGAACACTTTGCTTATATTTGTCAAAGCATTGTTCTAAATACTGTCCGCAACCAGGATTGGCTTAGTAAGGCGGAGAGGATCAGGTGTCCGGCCCCGCTTCTCGAAGGCTCGCCCGGTCCGGCAATGGCCAGGATTCTTAACCGGACGCTAAGTCAGGTGCCACCGGAGAAAGATGAAGGGAAGAGTGGGGAGGCCAAGAGTGGGCCTCACACATTGTGCATCCGAACTGGGGGAATTAATGTCTCCACGGAGGAGGAGAATTGGGGAGGCGAATCTGAAGTTTCCTCCCCCCGCGGGAAGAAGAGGGCCGCTTCCGAAGACTTGGAAACGGGGGCACCTAAACAAGGGAAGAGAACTTCACCAAGGGGCCCTGCCCCAAAGTGCGTCCTCACTGCACAGTGCCCGCTATCGGGCCAGCCCTCCATCGAGCTATAAGTTTAATAAACAAGAAGCTTATTGCTTTTTCCTCTGAGAGTAATAACCAGGACCTGTTTTTTGCAGTCCGGTCAGCAGTTCATCTCAACAGGGTTCGTCCTCGGGGGATCTTCTTCCGGACATGATGGAGAGTGAAACCCCACCTACCTCTCCGCCCCGTGAGGCGGGCGACCCTGAGGTATCGTCACGGAGGAGTTCAGATCCAATGGGGCCGGAGGCTAACATTTCGGCTGCCTCGAGCCCAGCGTGTTCGGCTCCCGTGGCGGACAATGAAAAGGGTCCGGAAGAGTCCGGTGTCCGGCCGAACACACTGACGGGCCTCCTGGAGTTAGCTGCTCTCTTGGAGGATCATCGTACACTAATGGGTACGGTGTTGGAGAAAATCTCCTCCGCCACAAGCGGTTTAAATGAAGCTTTCAGAAGCTTGCTCAAAGGCTTTGAGGTAAGCCACAAAATACGCAGTTTTTGGTTGCACCACACGCGATACATGCACTCTGTATAGATAGTAGCCCCTGAGACTGTGGATGCCAGCCCATGGCGACAAACGGAGGATCACACTCCCAGATAATGATCGCACTTGTATTGATGTGCAGGTTGCTAAGGGTTCGGCAATAGACCAGACCGCTGAATGCACCGAATTGAGGCAGCGGATTGACGTGGTGGAGGCCGACGTCACGCTTGCAAACAAGCGATTCGAGGAGTCGCAGAGTATGTGTTCCTATATCCATATCTGTTTTGGAAAATTGTAAGAAGGTTGTAATATTGATGTGATGTGATGTAGTTGCAGGCGGAGCTGCTGCCGTTGAGGCCCCGAGGGCGGAGCTTGCCCTAGCCAAGGAACAAGCCCGGGTTAGCAATGCGGCTGCTCTAAAGGCAGCCGAAGAATTGAAAGCCGAACAGGCCGCTCATCTTCGAAGCGAAGAAAAGATAGCCGAGATGGTTGTGGAGCTGAGGGACGCCGCCGGCTGGTATGAGCTTCTCGAGAAGGAGAATCAGGCGAAGGCGGCTGACCTGAAGAAGGCGCTGGACTCGGCTAAAGATACGCGCTCTCAGATTAGAGACGCGCGGGAGGAACTTCAACAAGCCGGAGAAATCGCGGCTGGAAATCCTTATTTGTTGCGGATGAAGTTTTTAGATCCAAAGTATGCTCCATTGGATAAGCTATGGAGTGCTGCAGTTGAGTATGCAGACTTGACAAAGAGTGCGGCTGATGCGACCAAGTTGTTCAAGGACCATGAAGATAACAAAATAGAAAGACTGTTCTGGTTGCAATTTAATGCCCCAGCGCGCTCCTTACCCTTGAGTGAGAAGATGGCCGCTATAGCCGAGCTCCATAGGCTGTCCGTCCTTGCAATGAGGTCTGTGATAGACCATTTGTGGTTGAAAGGGCTGAAGTCGGACAATTACTTTGGTTTGGTGCAACAATTATTTGGCGCCAGAGCGCAAATTGATGCCGTGAAGAGATTGGCGTGCATAGAGGGTGCACGGATGGCTCTTGCCCGTGTGAAAACATACTGGGCGGATATGGAGGCCACCAACATTGCAACCCAGGGTCCGGCAGGAGGCCAAGACCCAGCCGAGCACTATTTTGAGCAGGTCATAGAAGGTGCCCGTAGAATAGAGGCTCAGTGCTCAAAGAATGTCATGTTTGAGTGACGATTCTATTAATTGTAAACAATTATGCGTTTAATTATAGAGGCTACTTTTTATACTTTTGCCTGAAAGTATTATAATGTCTCCTGTGCGGCTGTTTATGTATGCATATAACGTGAAAATTAGCAGTCGTTGGCTTCAGCGCCCACGCACATAATGCGGGGGTGTTTGAAAAAATATGCGTGAACACACTTGATCCAACGTCTTGGTCCGTTAAGGAGGTGATCGCACGTTGAACCAGGCAACCGGACTATATATAGTTGTAACACTTTTCACTTAGCCATAGGAGTTTGAAAGGTGGGGCTACTATGTAGCCCCTGGTACTTCCGCGAGCGTCCGGATACGGTGCGCGTACTTGACCGGGAAACTGGTCCTTCGTTAATGCAGAGGAATCCTATAGATTCCGATGAGTCCTCGAGTGGTTGACCAGTCTCTCGCTGTATCATGACAATCAGTTTTCGGCTTTCTCTATTGAGGTGCTCATCCGGAATAACCAGGGCACAATCGCAGTAGTTCTCCTTTGGCCGCCTTAGCCGATAGAACGAAACGTAAGGCAGCAAACCCAGGAGCCGGGCTAACCCAACATTTGACCAACGACATGATTCGGAGCTGATGCATATAAGGCCAAACTCGTGACGCCGAACACTCCCAAAGGTATTTAGACTTTATAACATATATTGGGCTGAATAACGCCCTTGACCCTGTAATTCCAGGTATGTGCATTGATCTGTCGTGGCAAAAAGCCTATAACGCCAGTATCCCTTATAGGTGTATGAAATACCCTTGGGATGTCGAACAACAAAAGACAGTAAAGAAGGTTTACGCAGGGGCTTAATCTAAAGAGAAACCTGTGGGCGGGGCCTTGCTGCACGTCTGCACCTTTGTCTCCGTTGTGCCGTATCCTGGAAGGGTGTCGCACTGGTAGTGTCTGTAGGAACGAAAACTCATGGAAGAAAAAAGAGTAAGTGTGCGAAAAGTTAGTTATGCTCGATGGATGTTCGAGATATTTGCCTATTAATGAGGCAAGCCGAATTGTGGGCTTTGTTACATGTTTGCAGCCCCTCGTATTATTTATGGGGACACATGTACATCACCTAGCTCAGGTTTATCCGAGCTATTGTGAAAAATGGTATACTTGACTCGTCTAACCGTGTCCGTGGTCTTGACGATCGGTCATGCGTTCCGGTGGGAGAGGCCGCCTAGAGTCCGGCAGCGGGAGCTGCCGCATACTGCTCTGTGTTTCCGCTAACCGTTATGACGCCGTGTGGACCGGGCATCTTGAGTTTAAGGCAGACATAGTTCGGTATTGCTTTAAAACAAGCGAAGGTTGTTCTTCCAAGCAATGCATGGTAATCGCTGCCGAAGGGAGCGATGTTGAAGAGTAAGTTCTCGCTTCTGAAGTTGTCGGGAGAACCGAATCTCACTTCTAATATGATGGAGCCCCCGCAGTGGGCCACGACGCCTGGAATCACTCCATTGAAAGTGGCGTTATTTTGACTTATTCTGGATGGGTCTACCCCCATCTTGCGGATGGTGTCTTGATATATCAGATTAAGACTACTGCCGCCGTCCATTAGGACGCGAGTAAGATGGTATCCATCAGTTATTGGGTCGACCACCAAGGCAGCCGATCCTCCGTGTCGGATACTGGCCGGGTGGTCCCTGTGATCAAAAGTGATCGGGAAAGTCGCCCAGGGATTGAATTGGGGGGCTACGAACTCTGCGTGAGTTACGTGTACCATGTTTACCGTTTTGACTTCCGGTGGGAATTTTTTCTGGCCCCAGTGTTCGGCTGGCGAGGTTCTCCCTCGTCTTCGCTTGGTGTTTGGCTTCCCTTGTGTTTGGCGTTTAACTTGCCGGCCTGCTTGAAGACCCAACATTCTCGGTGGGTATGATTTGCAGGTTTGTCGGAAGTGCCATGGATTTGGCACAAGCTATCCAGGACTTTATTCAGGCCGGATGGTCCCTCTTTACTGTCCTTAAATGGCTTCTTTCCTTGACTAGGTCGAGAGCCCCTGAATCCGGCGTTAACCGCCGTGTTGTCCAGACTATCGTTATTCCGACGTTTGTGCTTAGTGCGCCGTGGCTTCCCATTGACATCTCGAATTTCGGATGTGCTTGTGTCGCTGGTGCCTCTACGGGCCAACCAGCTGTCCTCGCCCGCACAAAATCGGGTCATAAGGCTTGTTAAGGCTACCATCATTCTCGGCTTTTCTTGGCCGAGGTGTCTGGCAAGCCACTCATCTCGGATACTGTGTTTGAAGGCCGCTAAGGCTTCGGCATCCAGACAGTCGACAATTTGATTCTTCTTAGTGAGGAATCTGTTCCAAAGCTTGTGGGCTGACTCTCCGAGCTGCTGTATTATGTGACTTAAATCGTCGGCATCCGGAGGCCGGACATAGGTTCCTTGAAAGTTGGCCCTGAAAGCATCCTCAAGTTCCTCCCAACTTCCAATTGAGTTTTCAGGGAGGCTTTTCAGCCAATGATGAGCTGGTCCTTTTAACTTGAGGGAGAGGTATTTGATGGCGTGGAGGTCATCCCCACGAGCCATGTGTATGTGAAGGATAAAATCTTCGATCCAGACCCCAGGGTCCGTCGTTCCGTCATATGACTCTATATTCACGGGTTTGAATCCCTGTGGAAATTCATGATCCAGCACCTCATCCGTGAAGCACAGGGGGTGCACAGCCCCTCTGTATCTGGCCGTGTCGCGGCATGCTGTTGGCTGTTGTTGCTCCCGGTGTTGATTCCAGATTGATATTCGATCAGTATGATCGTTGTGGTGACCATGATCCCGCATCGGAGCACGTCCTCTGGACCCATAGATGGATCTGGCCGCACTGGCCTTTTTGTCCAAGAGCTCTCGTAAATCATGTGCGGTATCGGTGGCTGCTCTATCACGGCCATGAGGTGGTTCGTCTGGCTGAGTAGACGTATTGTTTTTTGGCCGAATGGGCGCTGCGGATTCATCGTCGAATTCGGGTAGCAGTTTGCGCTTTGGGTAGATCTTTGTGTGGTGATCGTCGCCACATTTTCCTTCGGTGTCCAGCACCTTATTCCATCTTCGGTTGAGCGTATCCTGCACGGTCTTAAGCCTTTGCTTATGCTTCTTCAGGCTCCGTGTTGTGGCCAGGAGTTTTCTGCGGAGGTTATCTTGTTCCAAATGTTCTTCCGGGATGATGAACGCATCATCAACCGAACTCCTCTCCTCTTTGGAGGTAGTATGATGAGTTCGGCCCTCTGGATTTCTGTGATCGGTCGTCTGCTCCGGGCTGTGTTCGGCATGACCTGGCTTATCCTGCTCCATTGCTGGGTCCCTATGGTCGTTGTTGCCTTCGGAGTCAACCGGAGTGTCATCCTGTTTTGGGTTGTTATCGCTATTTTTACTGTGACTGGACTTAAGGCGGCGCCTGCGCCGTCGTTTTTGCTTTTGTCCGGGGGGTTTATCCTTAGTTGTGTCCTTTTTGTCACCATTGTCTTCTTTGGGCATGTCTACCATATAGACGTCGTACGATGAAGTGGTTGTCGAGTGCCCCGTGGGCGGTGGTTCCAGATCGTCCCCTGCATCAATGTCCATACCGTCAATGTTATTGGGGTCGAAGTCAAGCATGTCTGTTAGGTCATCGACAATGGCTACAAAGTGGGTGGTGGGTGGGTTGCGATTTTCTTCGTCCTCCGTATCCCACACGGGCCGGACATAGTTCGGCCAGGAGTCTTCTGACAGAGAGAGAGACCTTAATGAATTTAGCACGCCTCCGAAGGGTGAGTGCTGAAAGATATCCGCGGCAGCGAACTCCATAATCGGAGCCTAGTTAGATTCAATGGGCACGGATGCGCGCGGTCCGGAACGCATGACCGGAGATGAGTCCGGGGGTCCGAAGATATAGATCCCTTTAGGAGAGGAGTCTGTGTTCGGCTCCAACACCGAGGAGTGTGCGGCCTCCGGGGCGGGGTCCATCCACCCATCCTCGGAAGGCACGGCCTGCTCTGGAACGAAGTCCGGAGCCGTAGCAGGTGCGATATTCTGGATACTGTCCGTCGGCAGATCTAGGTCATGCACGTTGTGATCGTTCGACGCTCCTGACACGGGCTCGAATCCGTCGAAGATCAAGTCTCCGCGGATGTTGGCAATGTAGTTTAGGTTTCCAAACCTGACCTGATGGCCAGGGGCGTAGCTATCGATCAGCTCCAGATGGCCAAGCGAGTTGGCCCGCAGTGCGAAGCCGCCGAACACGAAGATCTGTCCGGGGAGGAAGGTCTCATCCAGGACGGCGTGGTTGGGGGTTGGAGAAGCCATCTAGCCTTACAGCAACGACACAGAGGAACTCTCAATGAAAGCACCGATGTCGGTGTCAAAACCGGCGGATCTCGGGTAGGGGGTCCCGAATTGTGCATCTAAGGCTAAGGGTAACAGGAGACTGGGGACAAGATGTTTACCCAGGTTCAGGCCCTCTCGATGGAGGTAATACCCTACTTCCTGCTTGATTGATCTTGATGATATGAGTATTACAAGAGTTGATCTACCACGAGATCAAAGAGGCTAAACCCTAAAAGCTAGCCTATGGTATGATTGTTGTTTTGTCCTAGGGACTAAACCCTCCGGTTTATATAAACACTGGAGGGGGCTAGGGTTACATAGGGTCGGTTTACAGAGAAGGAGATCTACATCCGAATCGCCAATCTTGCCTTTCACGCAAAGGAGAGTCCCATCCGGATACGGGACGAAGTCTTCTATCTTGTATCTTCATAGTCCAACAGTCCGGCCAAAGTATATAGTCCGGCTGTCCGGATACCCCCTTATCCAGGACTCCCTCAAGGAGGACCAAACCTACCATTGCGAATTCCTTTCAAGTCCCTTGCCGCTTCTTTTTGCTGCAACAAACAAGATAAGCCTTCAGCACATAGCAAAAATAGTTAGGGGCTAATTGGATCCCCTTGCCTAATACCTCTAGTAGATTTAAAAGGTTCGGTAAAATCACCATCGACTTTGACTATATATTTCACAGAATTTATGCATCTCATTACCATATCCACCCATATAGCATTAAAGCCCAGTTTTAGCAACACACCCTTGAGGTATTTCCACTCTACTCCGTCATATGCCTTTGTCATATCAATTTTGAGAGCAAAGAAAGGGTGTTTTACTTTTTGCTTTCTAATTGTATGGAGGCATTCATAAGCAATGAGGATATTATCAGTAATTAGTCTCCCTGACACAAAGGTGCTCTGTTGTTCAGAAATTATTTCCGGCAAAAAAGGTTTTAAGCGATTAGCTATAACTTTTGAAGCAACTTTATAGATACCATTGCACAAACTTATAGGCCGGAAATTAGATAGCACATCAGGAGAGTTGCACTGGATTTATGACTATTGGATCGCTACTATTCTCCATTGTTATCAAAATCGCGAAGTGGCCAGACGAAGTAGTGATGATGTTTTCAACAGTACAATTATCAAACTTCTGAAGAAAATCACCATTCGCTACTGCTCGGTCCAGTCTAACCCTTGTATTCATCTCAGCATTCTGTCGGTTGGACCATGAAAATTTAGGGCCAATGTACCCCATGTCCATGAGCCCACAATCATCTAGGCATTCTCTAAACAAGGCTATTTGGTGTTCGTCTCTATTTCAAAAGCCCATGTGTTCATCACCATGCAAAGCTTCGTTGAAGTCTCCAGCGCATATCCACGGTCCCTTCCACTAAGCCTTCAGGAAGCGAAGTCTGTCCCAAAAGATGTGCCTCAATTCCTTCCTTGGTTCACCATATACCAGGGTTGTTCGCTAACTAGCACCATCTTCTGCCTTAGCTATAATATCGATCAATTGCTTCAAATATGCTCTCAATGACACCGAGATATTTGATGACCAAAAGAGAGCAAGCCCGCCACTCAAACCCTCACAGCTGACTACAAAAAGCACCTGAATATCCCAGAGACCACATGAAACTCCGAGCTCTTGAATCCTTCATCTTCGTCTCGGATAGGAAGAGGAGGGAGGGATGATATTTACTAACGAGCCATTTTAGCTCGCCCACTATCGCGTCCGTTCCTAGACCGCGATAGTTCCAACACAAGAGCCTCATTGCGTATAGCGGGGCTGCATCCCTGCAACCTCCGCCTGATCCGCCGATCTTAATAAGTTGCCGAGCTCCTTTTTCTGTTTCTTGTAGGATTCTGATAGGTTCTCATCTCCAATTGATAAAGTAACTGAAGGTGGGCACCTTGTACTAGTGTTCTATTCTCCAAGTGTGAGGGTTAAACCATCCGTCCCCTGTCTCATTTTTTCCTGAGAGTTCAGAACTTGGCTCTTGGGTCTATATACCTTCACTTGCTTCCTCTTCTGTCCAATCATCTGAGTACTGCTAGGATGCACTAGGAATAGCTCCTTGTTGACCTCACTACAAATTGTTTTGCCTTTTTGTTTGAAATTTTGTTCCTCTGTCTTCATTGAGGAGGTAACCTCATTCTGTAGCTTTGTCACAGTTGCCTCCTCCTCCCCTGATTTCTCATTTTGAGGTCTTTGAGCGTCATTATTACCTTCCCCAAAAAGAGAGCTTTTTCCACTGGATTGTGAGCTATGCCCTGATTTTGGGAACAAAAAGGCTTTCTTTCTATCATCTTTCACACACATCCTGTCAGCATTGTAGGGTAAACCCGGGCATGGGCAGCCCGGCTCGATGACCCGGCCCGAGCCCGGCCCGAAAAACCCGGGCCGGGCCGGGTCGGGCTTGACGTTCGGGCCGGGCTCAGGCCTAGTTTTGCAGCCCGGAAGATAGTTCGGGCCGGGCTCGGGCTTCATTTTTTATGTATTTCGGGCCGGGCTTTCGGGCTTCGAGCGAGGCTTGCACGTGCGTACACTAAAAAACAGCGTTCGGGCCGGGCTTTCGGGCTTCGGGCTTGACTTCGGGCCGGGCTCGGGCTTGAAAACAGGGAGTATTTTGGGCTTCGGGCCGGGCTCGGGCTTGGGAAATGAAGGTCAGGCTTTTATAAGCCCAGCCCGAAACCCGGCCCGGCCCGACGTTTGCCCGGGTTTATTGTAGGGTAACTTACCATCTTTGTCTCTTGTACCTGGTTTCGGGCATTCCAGAGAAGAGTGAGCAATAATGCCGCAAGAGAAACAGTAGTGAGGGAGCCTCTCATATTGAACTTCATATGTATCAGAAGACATGTGTTTCTTTGAATATGCAGTAAGCCATCTCAACAACGGTTCCGAGACTTTAACTGTAACACCAACTCGCAATGAATCGCCACTTGCTCTTCCTTCACTATCAACATCAACCTTCTCCACTTTTCCTAGCTTAGCACCCAGTGATTCCCCCCCCAAACTTGTTCATTAACTCAAATCGGGGTTTTTTTGATATGGGCCCAAATAGTGATTTTGTCAAAGGTAACATCAGAGGGCTTTAGCTTTGGGTCAAAGAGATTGACCAAGACTGCATGCTTACCTACAATCCATCCCCCCCCCCCCCCGCTAAAACTCTATCCATATCCTCCTTTCTTGCAAATTCCGCAATAAAAGTGTCATCCCCCACTGGTTTTATTGACAAACCTCTCGGATTTCCCCAAGCCGGTCTCAACGCAGATACAATAGTCTGAACATGAAGGATACTAGAAGACAATACCTTGCCAATTAGTGCCCAATCCAGGCTCACCAAATCTTCTTCATTTTTGTCCTCAAGAATGACTGTTGTGGCCTCTTCAGCTGTGAGATTTAGCCTCTTCATCATCTCTGCCACAACATCATCTACTTCAAACGGGGCACCATCCACTCCAGTGCCCTCGCCACCCATCAGATTCACCGCCACCACCGCCAGACATGGAGCGTGAGTGGACTCCGTGCTCATCCTCGCACACTGCTGGCGACTCCCATTGCTGAATCCACACCAGGGCCAAGGGTGGGCAGCAAAGCTAAAGTTTGCCCCAAAATCACCCCGAACCACAACTGGAGATCGGAGACAGAGTGCGCCCGAGAGTGCTGTGAGTTGGGGTAGAGGGATTTGGAATCAGAGGGATTGATGGGAGTTGGGGAATAGAGATTTGGAATCGGAGAATCGCGTGGATGAAAGCGGGATCGAAATCACGCTCACCAGATTTAGCCTAATCCTGCGAACGCCCTGTCGCCAGAGGGCACGAGAAGTTTCCTAGGAGGCAAACAGTAGCCCGCACTAACGTTCCCTTTGAAGGGATGTCAAACGAACACTGTTTACTGGCAGTTTTAGTTGCCATGCGAGATCAAGTGATGGCGGTTTCTGCTCGTTTTTGCTCAAAATTTCCTTTCTCCCAGACTGTCATGCCGTTCTGAAGAAACTGTCAACCTCCATGCTACTACAACCGTCACTTAAATGTTCGCAAATGCTAATCTTTACAATGAACATTCCTCATATAAGAGGGTCCAAAAACGATTCGTTGTGCATAAAAATTTCTTACCACAACTATCTGCTCCACATATGGCAGATACACAACTATCCCGTACTAACGCGTGGAACTGCATGCGTTGCGACCAGTCACCTGTCACAATCACGGCGACACCTCGAGGGTTCAATTGGCACGATACGACCAATGGTGGTGTAGTCGTATTTCCATTCTCTTCGACCATACTATAATGGAGGTAGGGAAGCGGATTTTTGTCTTGGCGTCGATCACGATCAGAGCGACCAAACATGGCTGCCTCGCCATCTTCGACCCTTGTGAGCCCTCCTCGCGTTGACCTCGACGGGGAGGACACGAGCACGCTGGTTCGTGGCACGCCGGAGTGGCTGCGGTGCGCGGGCCTCGTCCGACGCGCGCTTGAGGCTAACGGATGCGTCGCCGTCGGGTGTCGCCGCCACGTACCGCCGGAGCTGCGGGAGCGGATGCTCGTGGCGATGGCGGAGCTGTTCGCGCTCCCGCCCGAGACGAAGCGCCGGACCGGCGCCGCGGACGGCCCGTACAGGGCGTACATGGAGAAGCGGGACTCCGCCGCGTGCCATCACGAGGCGTTCGGGGTTCTCAACGCGGCCGCCGGCGGCTGCGAGGAGGCCCGCGCGTTCGTTGCGCGCGCGTGGCCGCACGGCAACGACCGCTTCCTGTAAGCTCTGGCCGTTCAGAGCAATCATTTGCTGTGATGTGGCCGAGTAATCGTTTTTCCACGCTGTCATCCAGGGAGACGCTGACTTCGACGGCCGGAGAGATGGCGAGGCTGGGCCGCGTGATCCTCGCTATGGTCGTCGACAGCTACGGCCTCTCGCACCGCTCCGACGAGGTCGTCGACGCCACGGACACCAACTTCCGCATGCTCAGGTACCACAACGACACCACGCGAGCGTCGTCGTCGGACGGGCAGCCGGCCGTCGGCCTCGCCGCCCACGTCGACGGGAGCTATCTGACGGTCCTGTTCCAGAACGACGTGGACGGCTTCGAGCTGAGGACGAGGGACGGCGGAGAGTGGGTGAGGGTGCACTCTCCAGGCCCTGAGTCCCTCCTCGTCGTCGCCGGCCAGCCACTTGTGGTGAGTTGTGAGCTTATGTGCCACAGCCGGCACTTCAATTGCATCTCTTGGTTCACTCGTGGAGTAGTTGGGAACTGACTTGCTGCAGGCTTGGAGTAACGGGAGGGTGCACGCGCCGGTGCACAGGGTGGCCGTCGGCGGGCGGGAGGACCGCCTGTCCTGCGGCGTGTTCCTGCTTCCAAGCAAGAACCTCGTCGTCGACGCGCCGCCAGAGCTGGTCACCGTGGACGCCCCGCGCCGGTTCAGGCCGTTCGAGTACAGTGACTACCTCAGGTTCAAGCACGCCGGTGGAAACGGCGAGGACGTGCTCGACCGCTTCGCTGGGATTTGATACGTTGCATTCTTTTTTATCAAAAAGGTGTCGGCCCCTTGCACGTTGACAAGTTGACAAGTTAAGAATTACACATGTTGACAAGTTGCACGTTGCACTTGACTAGTTTCTTATTCATTAAGCCACTTACTTTACTTGCTTATTAACCAGGCTGCTTATTGCTCAAGTAATTACATACTTGCATGTGGGTATATATACCGCAAATATATCATCAGTAAAGAAATGTATTAATCATTTCTCTATCTCTCTCGCTTTTACTTTGCCCCTTTTCCGTCCCAAACGTCCGGACCCGGGCGGCCTGCCCGGTCGCTGCCCAAACAAAAAAACGTCATCCATGCAGGCCAAACAAACCCATCCGAAATGTCCGGGCTGACCAGCAAACCCTGTATCAGCCCATATGTGGCGTAGATATGGGACGGCGAGACATGCCCGGACGCTTCCGTTATGTAGGACAGACCGCGGTGACCCGCGCCGACGTCCCTGTCCTTGCCCGACCTACCCTCTTCCTCTCCTCTTTTCTACCTCGTCCGAACAACCGCCACTGTAACTCCCCCGCCATCGCAGGTCTGCCATCGTCCCCAACCTACAGCTCCACCATCGGAGGCCCCAACCCACAACGTCACCGACCGTGTCGCCACCGGACAAGCTCGTCGTCATCGGATGCTGCCCCTGTACGTGCAACTCCTCCGCACATACACCTTATGCTCTATGTGTTCGATGAAATCTTTGAGGAATCATTTTATTCTTTTGGTCATTTCTAGCTCACTGATGGATTCGTCATCGAATGATGCCTACGGAAACACAAACCTTGATGAATTCATACACAGAGAGTTCATCGAATCGTCGGATTCAGACGACGAAGATGCTTAAATTATGATGATGAACTTACATGAAGAAATGAGAAAGGAAGAGAAGCATGTACTGAACCTCAAGGATTCGATAAAGGGCAGGAGAGTTAATCCCCGTGATAGGACTGTTGGCGCATGGCTTCTGTACATGGACTAATTCACATCGGACCCAACATACCATGAAGGTTTCTTTCGATGTCACTTCCGGATGAGCAGAGCTTTATTCCTGCGCGTAGTGAATGCCGTGGAGGAGGCTGATGACAACTTAAAGCCGAGGAAGGAATGTAGCGGGCAACTTTCCTTCTCTCCTCTGGAGAAATGCATGGCTGCTCTAAGGATGCTTTCTTATGGTAAGGCCGCATATGCCATTAATACTGAAATTCGGATGGGAGAGACCACGTACTTGAACACCACATTGCAATTTGCACGGACTATGGTGAAGGTGTTTGGACAAAAGTACCTGAGCGAATCAACCGTGGAGGACACGGAAAAAATTGTTAGCACTTGGAGCATCAAGAGGATTTCCATGTATGCTCGGTTCAGTTGATTGCATGCACTCGCAATAGAAGAATTGCCCCAAACATTTACGCGGGTAGTATCAAGGTCACACCAAAGAAGCTACCATCAGAGTATTTAACAAAAAACTACCACATTTCATGAAAACGTTCCTACAAACTACCACTTTACAAATTTGTGCCGAAAACTACCATTTTCTCGCTAATCCTTGACTAGAAACTACCAAGTCTGAAAAGAGCCCGATTCGGCTCTTTTGGACGCGTTTCTGACTAGTTGGGCCCACACGTCAGTGCCGATCTTCTTGCTCCTCCTATATCTCTCTTAGGCATTTCAACAAACACCTCGTCTTCGTGCCCCACGGCGGGGAGCTCGCCGGTGAGGTAGTTGTTGGCGAGGCCCAGCACGGCGAGCCTGGGCGCCCTGAGGAGTGTGGCGGGGAGCACACCACCAACGCGCTCCCGCAGCTGGTGGCCAACATCGACACACCGCTCCGGCCCAGCCAGTACATGGAGGTGTACCTGTTCGGGCTCCTGGACGATGACGCCAAGAGCGTGGCACCGGGCGCGTTCGAGCGACACTGGGGCATGCTCCGCTTCGACGGCCAGCCCAAGTTCCCCATGGACCTAACCGGGAACGGGCAGAACACCATGCTGGTGCTGGCCAAGGGAGTGCAGTACCTGCCCAGAACGTGGTGCGTCTACAACCCCAACGCCGAGGACAAGAGCAAGCTGGTCGAGAACATGAATTATTCCTGCACCTTCGCCGACTGCACCGCGCTCGGCCTCGGCTCCACCTGCTACGGCATGGACGTCAATGGCAACACCTCCTACGCCTTCAACATGTACTTCCAGGTGCAGAACCAGAAGGACGAGGCCTGCGACTTCCAGGCGCTCGCCGTGCCCACGCAGACCGTCCTCGTCCTCGTCCAGGAGACTGACCCCTCCACTTCTAGGAGCTCAACCTCTCCGACAACGCGCTCGCGGGCTGGCTCTCTGTCGCGCTTCTCATGGCGCCCGGGCTCGCTGTGCTGGGCCTCTCCAACAACTACCTCGCCGGCGAGCTCCCCGTCGTGGGGCATGAAGACGAGGTGTTTGTTGAAATGCTAAGAGAGATATAGGAGGAGCAAGAAGATAGACACTGACATGTGGGCCCAACTAGTCAGAAACGCGTTTAAAAGAGCCGAATCGGGCTCTTTATAGACTTGGTTGTTTTTAGTCAAGGATTAGTGAGAAAATGGTAGTTTTCGGCACAAATTTGTAAAGTGGTAGTTTGTAGACACGGTTCCACGAATTATGGTACTTTTTTGTTAAATACTCTACCATCATACTTGAAGCAGTTGCATCAAAGGACTTGGGGATTTGGCATGCTTTCTTTAGCACGCCTGGTTCTAACAATGACATCAATGTTCTCGAACAATCTCATTTGTTCGAGAGACTTTATAATGGGGAAGCTCCACCGTGCAACTAACAGCCAATTGGCATAACTACAACACAGGGTACTATCTTGCTGGTGGTATCTATCCCCAATGTGCGGCATTTGTGAAGACTATCTGATCCTCATGGTAGTAAACAATGTTTCTTTGCACAAGCACAAGAAGGTACTACGAAGGATGTGTAGAGGGTATTCAGATGGCTCCAAGCTCGTTGGGGTATTGTTCATAGAGCTGCAATGATGTGGGAGCGGAGACACTTTGGAAGGCCGGGCCAACGTTGTCCAATATCACATCTAGGCACGTCCGCGGACGTATAAAGTTCTAGATATGTCTGGTCCGGTTGTAGACGCTCTTAACACGTTATCAACACTTTTGTTCTCAACGAACTGATTGTAGCTTAGATGATTAAGTTCCTTGTGATGGAACCAACTCACGACTGTTCAAATCCTACATTTGACATTAGCTCTTGCATTTTTTTAGATTTATTTCAGGCTTTTGGTGATGTTCGTTCAGTGGGAGAAGATGTTTTAGGCAACTATGAAGTTGCCTGTGGTAGCTTCGTGAATCTCAATGTTTTACTGGCTCGGTATCTTGAAGGTGCTCATAGAGGTATGTTATGTGTGTGTTCATAGGTGCAAGTGTATGCGCATGTACGTGGACATAGAATGTGGGTTTGTACTGTGTTAAAAAACACCTTTGTTCTCCGTTCACCCACTGTCGGAACATGGAAGACAGGAGTAGTGCCATTGGCACTGAACATGGTAGCACCGTCGGCACCTGGCCAGAACTCTACCAAGAGCAACTACGCACAAGAACGGCGGAAGAGAGAAGGCACCATCCTTGGCGCGAGCAGTGTACTCCATGCACGCCAATTTGGCGACGGCTCGGTCCTCAGCTGGCACACGGCGGTGTGGTCTCTACCATCATCCCTGATGTCGCTTCAAGACGCAATGATCGGCGCTCTACCATCATGGTGGCAAGGCTCTTCCGACCGGAGGCAGCCACGACGTCACTCCTCGTGCCCCAGCACGTGGAGGGTTTGCATGGTTGCGGTATGACAGCGCCCACGTCTGCGACATGCTGGCACGGCTACAGCACACAGAGTTTTTGGAGGAGTCTATCAAGATTTTCAAAAGAGATTGGACAAAATATTCTTGAAATGGAGATGAACATTGTAGTGAAAAATTCACCCGCATTTTTTTTACTGAGAAATGAGAAACTATTCTACCTACTCTTAACACTCCCTTTATGCAACACCTCATCCTAGAATTAGTACCACCGCATCCATGAGCTTGACGCGCCACCACCGTTGAGAAGGATGGTCATGGCCGCACTGGAATCGAGCACCATCGTCTCAAAGGACGACCCGTATCCCGTAGCTCTAGCATGGTGAACTCGTGTCGGCTTGGACCACATCTCACCGCCCGCCGCTGAAGACGCCACTGCGAGCCGCAACGTGAGCGATACTTGTCGTTGCTGCATGAGATGCCAGAAGGAGGAGACCCAGAAGATTGACACAAACTGCCATGGAAGAGGCTAGGAGGACGACACGAACGCATGCACTCGTGTAGCCGATGGAGAGCTAACAACATAGGTGGGTACAATCGCTGCCTAGTTCTTCGGTCGTATTGTTTTTTCATGTTTATGTTAGATCATGCATAACATGTGAATATTATGGAAACTGAAAAACAACAAATTTTCAACAGATGCTTGACTTCTAAATACTCCCTCCATTCGGAATTACTTGTCACGAAAACGTCTAGATACATCCATTTTCGCGACAAGTAATTCCGAATGGAGGGAGTACAAGGACAAAGCTTGTGACATGTACAAACATATATGCCGACAAGGTTGGGTTCAGTATTGGAAAGAATTGAACAAAGAACTAAGTAGATTGTGTTGTACTCCCACTAGTGTCAAAAACATTCTTATATTATGAGATGAAGGGTGTATATCAGAAATATATATACTCCCTCCATAAAGAAATATAAGAGCGTCTAGATCACTAACTAGTGATCTAAATACTCTTATATTTCTTTACAGAGGGAGTAGTTTGTAGTAACCGAGGACATTGAGAAACTAAGTCATCAAATGACACTAAAGCAATGCGCGTTCAGATAATTGTGTTAGTGTTTGGAGTCGCTAGAGGCTATTTAGATAGTGGAAAAGGTTGTAGTTGATCATAATCATTATCTTGCTAGTCCCAATAAGTTAAGCTTGGAACGACGTGTTGTAGAAGTGGACATGAAGCTAGTTAGCTAGAGACAAAGAGTTAGGATGAAGTCAACCCAAGTGTATGGGTTCATGAGGTAGTTTTACAATGGAGATGACAAAGTGTCGTTCCTAAGGATATATTGCAGGAGATTGATTGCGAGTTAAGTATTTAGAACCCAGCGAAGCACACATTGAAAAATTTTCATTGTCAAGGATGGATTGCAATAATGAAATTGGTTGCGAGTGCAAGAAGTATTTAGAATCTAGTGATGCTCAAACATAGTTGGAATACATGAATAATAAGCAGATATAGTATCCTGCATTTTTGCTTGCCTTTTAAATCTACGAGGAAGCCAGTTGGATAGCTAATTTTTTGGGTGTACATGATCGGTCAATCATGGATTACACATGCTTTGGTGGTGGTGTACTAGTTGACACCATGTTTTTCATACTAGTAAATCTGAAGTTTGAAATGTGGTGGCAAATGATACAACATCACCGGCCATAAGAAAAGTAGCACCATCTTTTTTTGAATAAAAGAAGGGCCTCCCCCTCCGATTTCTATTAAGAGAAACCATCTGATTCGGACAATATGTGTGACACTAGATTCTATGTACTTGTTGCACTCGATGTCCATCTTTGATAATGACACTTTGTCCGCTCCTCCGTACAACTCCTTCATGAACTCATACACCTGGGTCGGATTCATCTCAGCTCCCCATATTTGACCAATTAGCTTCATGTTTTTCTATACATCACGTCATGCAACTAATTGGGACTAGCAAGATAATGATTGTGAACACTTGTAACGCTTTGCACGTCCAAACCCCCCTCTCCGCTTGACACTAAATTAAACATGAGCATTGTAATCCATCTTTGTAGTGTCCTTCGATGACTCAATTTGTGGATACCCTTGGTTACTACTCCCTTTGACCCACAATATAAGAACGTTTTTTACACTACACTAGTGTCAAGAACGTTCTTATATTATGGGATGGAGGGAGTACAAACTATATATTTCTGATATACAGTACAAGAGTAAATTGTAAAAAACCACCACAATTGGGGACCCTAATTCGAGAAACCACCACCTTTCGAATTTTTTTTCAAAAACCGCCACTATTGTGTTGACAGTTTTCAAAAAACACTAATTGCTCGATAAGCAATGTTTGACTCTAGATCTGACCGTTGGGTCCCATTGTCAGCAAGTAAAGAGATAGACAGAAGAAACAGACGTTTAGTGACCAGTCAACCCCTCCTCTGCCTCCTTGGCATTTCATCAAACACGTCGCAGGCGCACCAGAGTGGCGAGTTCGGTGCACCCTGATGGCACGAGCGCACGCCGCGTGCATCCACGCTGACAAGGGTGTGCAGGATGCCGCCCCTCCCCACCTCCTCGGTGGCGAGGTGGGTCGCTACAGGATGGACGGGGACACCGGCGGCCACGCGAGTTGGTGCGGCGCCCGCCGTTGGGTAGTACGCGCGCTGCCGCCTGCGCGTGTTCATCCTTCCCTTCCAGCCGGTGTGCTGCGGTTTGTGTCCCTCTGAAACTGGCGCACCCGCATGTGTTGCTAGCTGGCGCGGAGCTCGCCGGCGCCCGGCGGGAGTTGAACAGGAGCGACGTCGAGGAGGTCCAAGAGCTGCTCGCACGAAGCAGAGCGCGGTCCGGACGAGGAGAGGGAGGCAGAGCTCGGCTTGGAGGAGCTCGTTCCGGACTTGGAGCGGCAACGAGACCGTCTCCGCCGCGGCGGCGTTGAGGAGGACCGGCAGGACAGTGAGGCTATGTTCTCGCTGCACTCTCCGTCGGATCTGGCCGTGCATGGCCACGTGAATGATGAGCTGGACGAGGCTGCCATCCTGCTCCAGTGCCGAGGATTTGGTCGCGGGCGAGGAGGGGCACGCCGCGTCCGACCGCTCCTGGCACACCAGCGGTGGGCTGGGCTAGCCGGAGCTCCACGACATCGTGTGGCTCGGCCAAGAGCAGGTGGCGGTGGTAGCGCGGCCCAGCAGCTTGCCGGCGGGCGTGGGGTGGCGGCGGTGATGGCGCGGCCCAGCAGCTTGCCGGCGGGCGCGGGGCGGCGGCGGCGCGCCTCAGGGGAAGGGCGGCGGCGGTGTTGGCGCAGCCCAGCAGCTTGCCCCGTGGGCGCGCAGCGGCGGCGCTACAAGGTAGGCTTGCCGGCGAGCGCGGGTGCGCTGCAACGCGACGATGGTATGATTTGGACTGGTCAATTTTTTTGTTGAAACGTGGAAAGGGTAGTTGGTACAGGTAGCACCGTTAGTACATGCGAGACGGCGCCGTTTTCAACCCAGCCAAGTGGCACCTGACAGTGGGACGCACCTGTCAGATTTTGCATCAAACCGCCTTAATTGATCGATCAGCGTTTTCTGAAAACTGTCAGCACAATAGTGGTGGTTTTTTGAAAAAAAACTGAAAGGTGGCTGTTTTCTGAATTAAGGTCCTCAATTGTGGTGGTTTTCTGCAATTTACTCTACAGTACAACCTATTTGACGCTTTGTCTAGCTCCTTGTAATACCGAACCTAGCCTTGCTAGCATAGGCGTTGTAAATTTCATAAGCTTTGTCCTTCGATTTGAATGTCACTATAACTTGGAGGATGACCAAACTTTTCCCAACTTTATGAACCACCCCTTGTTCATTGAGATGAGACTTCCTACGACGATATGCGCATCATATGCATGATTTAAAAAATCTATTAAAAACAGTATGACTAAAAACCTACGCAACGATGGTATGTGCGTTGTCATCTCTCTATCGATTCCATGACCACCGGTGACCGTGTCATCCTCCTGGAATCCACCTCTTGCCATGTGGCTCGCCTCCTCTTGACATGGACTATGACACCGACAAATCCATGGTTCGCTTCATGACATGTGGCGGCAACAAGTCCTTGGCACACATCGTGACGTAAGTGCGGTATGATGGCAAACAGGTTGTCCGTGTTCATCCTCACAAACAAATTGATGCATAGCGCGCCGCCGCATGACACTGCATCAGCAGAGCTAGCCTATCATTGTTGATCACGGATGAGAAGTCATAAAGGCCACAATCTTGCCAGACCAATGCCTTAGAGGAGAACTTGTCACAATCAGAAGAGTAGCATAATCAAGAGGCCGGTCTCCATTAATTCTTGCAGTCCTCATGCCGGCACTAGAGGATGCTCCAACATGACGGTGATGCTGCAGGACCCAACTGCAAAGGGGAGTGCATCCTCCACCACCGTGCAGACACCTTACAAATCCGAGCATCATCATTCAGAATCAATGACAAGAATCTACTCTGCAGACCATCGCCGCTGCCGCAAACAACACCATCAAGATGGGACCTCCCAGCGTTCCCATGCGAGTAGAGCCAAGTGAGGAGGAGGGGCGTGGCGACATACCGCAGAGAAGAAGTTGCGGGGTGACGTGCTCAGAGGTTGCCTCTCTAGGGTTTGGTGGGAGGAAAACTAACTGTACGGTTTCTATGGGACATGGTTCCAAGTGCATATTTAGAAATTCAAACCAGATATCATATTTTATTTTATTTTAAACAGAAAAGGTTTATTTTGGTCTCCCAACTACTGCTGAAGTATCAGTCCTATCTCAACTTTAATAATACCAAAAAGTTATTGCTCCTTCAATTGTCAAAACTTTCTAGATTTAGCTGTTTTAACGACGATGTCTCGCAGGATTTAAATTTTAGCAGCGCAATCATGAACAAATATTGACAAAAATCAGTAAAAAAAAAGTCGGCGCTCAGCCGCTCACATCCACAGCAGTTCGTGAGAGGAAACGAACCTGGCGTGCCTGCGTGTACCTAATAGTGCGCGAACAAGCCCCCGCGTTCCAGGATAGCCGGCTGGCCGGTGCATCCCTTCAAACCCAAGCAAAAAAATATTTGAACATACTATTCCAATTCCACCACAACGCCGAAGGTTCAGCGGCCGGATTCCGCAGCCAGATTAATTTGTGGGTTTCTCTCGCTGCCCCGATCTCCTTGTTGCGCGGAGCCACTGAGGTGACAAACACCCGTATGAGTGAATTGCAAAACACATCGACACTTCAGGTAAGGTTTGCAGAAACCACAAGTCTACGAAATTGTGCCAAAAACCACTAATTTTTTATCTAATTTTTTGCAAAAAAACACTAGTTGACGGCTTAGACCATTTTGAGCATGATTATGAATGGGTCCTGCAAATGATGACGTGGCGTAACGGTTCAAGTTAGACACCGTTAGGTGAGGGTTTTTCTAGATTTACAAAATAGACCCTATAATTTTACAAAGACCCCCTTAGTCAAAAATAATAAAAGCAATCAGGTCCTCCATGAGTTCATCTCCCACCGGTCCCGTGGTGGACGCCGGCGACCACTGCTTCCCGTGCGCGATCGGCGAAGCTGCTACTTGCTCTGGCGGCTGGGCTGATGGGAGGTCCGACGCGATTGGTGACTGGCAGGACGGCGGGGCAATGGAGCTCCGGCGGCGGCGGCATGAGCATCAGGCGGTGGATTGAGCTCCGGCCGCGGCGAGGCACCCTCCCTCAGCACGCCTACGCGGGCCGCCATCGCGCCTCCTCGTCACCTCGCCAGCGCTGATGCAGGTGAGTAGCAAGGGCGGTGGCGCCGGCTTGAGCATCTGGCGGCGGCTTGAACTCCGGCCGGGGCGAGGCAACCTCCCTCGCCACGCCTACGTGGGCCGAGGAGCGGGGAGCGAGAGGGGGAGGGATGCAGACGTCTGTGCCGCCCCTGCCCGCGAGGTTGAGCAAGCTCAACGGTCGGAACTCCGACCGGACCCTCGCCGGATCCTTTGCTGGGAGCGACGACGGTGGCGGCCCGATGCTTGGCGACGGCGGTGGCCCGATGTGGCAAGATCCTAGTTGGGGACGGCGGCAGACCGGGGATGGAGGGGCGGCGGGCCAGGGAGGGAGGCATAGCGACGTGAGCAGGGGCGGCAGGCCGGGCAAGAGGGGCGGCGGGGCTAGTGCCGGTGGCTGGCTTGCACGCACAGGGGATTTTTTCCTGCTTTGCAGGATTTTTTCAAGGAAGGAGTTTTCGGCAAACTTTCATGACTAACGACGTCCAGTATGAACCGTTACGCCACATCAGCTTTTGTGGGCTCCGCATGTCATAATCGTCATTAAATGGGTCCAAACGAGCAACCAGTGTTTTTTACAAAAAAAAAGATAAAAAGTTAGTGTTTTTGGCACAATTTGGTAGACTTGTGATTCCTGCAAACCTTGCCTGAAGTGTCGATGCTTTTTGCAATTCACTCCACCCGTATGCACCCTAAATTCAGCAGCATACCTCACGTCAAGAGCGGTGAGGCAGCAGAAGGGAACCCGAGCGCCGACACCGACACTGATACTGCCATCGCCACTGCCCCGTCGTTGACGAGGAGACCCTCTGCCATGACCTGGAGACGACGATCGAGGAGGAGGACTACCCGATCGCGGCAAGGATCTGGGACGAGCTCCGACACCTACAGGAGAACGACAGGTTGTCGCTGCTGGCAGCAAACACTCGGTCCTATGACGCGTTCCAAGACGGCGACCTGTCGGCGATGCAACTTTCCTTCTATCTCGTGGATGTGTAATTTTCACCAATGGCACGCTGCCCAAATTACCTTATTACTGCGATGTGCAACTTTATCTGTTGCCCTGGCAATGCCTAGCCGTCGATGTGCAACTTCGATTGTTGTATTGGCCGACTGCATAAATGTGGGTGTGCAAACATCGTCTGCTTGTCCCTAAACCATAGATTGTGTTGTGCAAACATTGTCTGCTTGCCCCTGCTGCATGCTCATCCAGCCCGTCCCCGTGCTCCTTTCTCCCCATCTGCAGTGACGCTTGCTGCCTGCACGCCACCATCTGTCGTCATGCCCATTTCCTCCACTCACAAGCACGTGGATTGGTGAATCCGAAAGGAGGTGTCCTCCTACCTGCAAGTCCCCTCCCCAGAACTCCGATGGTGGACGCTTAAGTCCTATAACTAGAAAAGGGGAGAAGGACATGTCGAGGCTGCTCCGGCTCCACGACAAGTGTCTTCCCGTTGACCTGCTCGTTGCGCTATGCGGTTTCGCCAGCTTCCCTCGACCTCCATGAGCATCGACGACTGTGTGCTCCTTTGCTTCATCAACACCTTTGTGCTTGGTGAAAGAGAGATAGCGAAGGGATGAAGAAGAGGAAAAGGCAGACGGGATAAAAGCATTTTTTCTAGAGAGAGAGAGAAAGAGAGAGAGAGAGATAGTGAAGGGATGGATCACTGAGTTTCTTCAGTGACGTGTGATGGCTTGTTGGTAGGGCGTGCGCTCGCTAGGACCAGATCGTGCAGCTGCATGATTAAGCATTTACGAAATTTTATGACCACTCAATCGTGTAGACAAGTTAAAATAGAGGTTTAAACATGAGTACATTTTCAGTACTGCAACTTACGACCTGCATAGGAGCATGTACAATGGTGTTATCTTAATAGTGAGAAATAAAATAAATGATGAGATGAAGAAAAAAGAAACCAAAGAAAAAGGCTTCGCCTTCTCTTAATTAAAAGTTTATCTCTTAGCAGAAAACTCATCATATATTTTGGCAGATTAATTATTAGAGGAAAGATCGAACAGTCATCTATTGTACATCATCTCCTTTTATCTCTAGATTACATTACATAACTAAAATAATTTTTTTTGAGAGGACGCCAAAGGCGTACCATATCTTTATAGAAGGCATAAATATTTACAAGAAGTTGCGAGTGATGTGAACATCACACAAAAGAAGAAAAAACCGCCTACATCCACACCTAACAAGCAAAGCCTACTCTCTCACAAAACTATCTAACACTCCAACACCTAATCCGGCCTCCTTCCATTCTTTGATCTCGTCCATGATGTGTTTGTGTAGCTCATCCACCGTTTTTTGTTGATTTATCCGGTTGAACACCCTCACGTTTCTTTGCTTCCATAGCGACCATGCCACGGCAACCACCAACGTGTCAAAAGCTCTCTTGTTAGCCCTTGTAAAGTTGCTTCTAGCTAAAAACCACCACTCCGACAGATTATCATGTCCTCGCGGCGGAGGTACCACCAAATTCAATCCATTGAAGCATTTGTGCCACACCTGTCTAGCATAGGGGCATTGGATGTGTATGTGCTCAGCATTATCTTCCTCTTGCAAGCACATGTAGCATGGCGAGGGGTGATCTTGCAACCCATGTCGAGCTCGTCGGTCTGACGTCCAAATCCGATGTTGGACAGCTAGCCAGACATGGATTTTGCATTTCAATGGCGCCCCACTCCTCCATATACATGTTGCGTAAGGAATCCTTTCCAGTCCTTGGCATAGCCTGATATATGCCGATCGAGCCGTGTACTGCCCCAAAGCGTCAACCGGCCAAGTAAATTTGTCTGGGTGTTAGTATCACGTGGGATAGTGGCGATGGCATGGCAAAGGTTGAGAAACTGGACGTGGCCAGTAAAGGTGAGCTCTCCCTCCAAGTCCTGAATCCAACTGTTATTATTCAAAGCTTGCTGAACCGTATGACGGTTCCGTCTTCTCAAGTCCACCATGTCGTGTATCAGAGGTGCAATATCAGAATGGACGCGCCATGCAACCAACGATCTCGCCAGAAGAGTGTTTTGGCTCCCTCTCCCACCGTGATGGAAACTAAGCTATCAAAAACTTGTCTAGCTTCCAAGTCGACTATCATACGCATATCCTGCCATGGTCTATTCGGGTCGGTTCTCCGTAGCCATTCCCATCTAACTCGAAGTGCCAGAGCTTGTAGCTGCAAGTTTTTGACGCCCAGCCCTCCAAAACAGACCGGCCTGCAAATAGTGTCCCAAGCAACAAGACACTTCCCACCATTCACTTTCTCCTCCGCTGTCCAGAAGAAAGCTCACATCCACTTGTCCAATTCCTCAAAAACCCACTTCAGAGCATCCATTACCACGAAGTGATGCACCGGCCTCGCCGACATGACTGACTTAACAAGGATCAGACGACCTGGACGTTGTATGAGGCCCCTCTACCAGGCCAGCACTAGCTTTTTTGCCTTGTCCATGATCGGTTGCCATTCCGCACGCGTTAGTTGCTGGATCGCCAGCTGAAGTCCAAGATACTTGCAAGAAAACTCACCAATATTGCACTGCAACATAGCCTCAATGCGAGCTTGGTCAAGCTCATTGCCGCGGATGAGGATGGCCGACGACTTTTTGTAGTTTACACATAGCCCCGAGGATTGTCCAAAGGCATGAAGCGCGCTTCTGACAAAACTCAAATCCCCTTTCGAAGGCCTGACGAATAGAGCAACATCATCCGCATAAATTGACACTCTTTGCATGACCGTGATTCCACGGAAAGAGCTCAAAACTCCCTCTGCCGCACCCTTGCTGAAAATCTTCGTGAGGACATCCATGGCTATCACAAACAGCAAGGGAGACACCGGGTCCCCTTGTCTAAGCCCACAAGCATATGCAATACTTCTCCCGGGAATGCCATTCACCACCAGCTTCGTTGAAGCAGTTCTGAGCAGGATCGAAATCCAGCCAATCCACTTTGCACCGAATCCCTCCTTTCTCAAGACCTCAGAGAGAAAAGGCCAAGACAGGGAATCAAAAGCCCGTGAATGTCAAGCTTGAGAAACACCCCAGGTTCTCTTCTTTCATGGATTTTCCTAGCCACTTGCCTTACCAACAAGAAATTGTCATGCAAATTTCGTCCTTGGATAAAAGCCGATTGGTTCGTAGCAACGACCTCTTTCACCCTCTTTCTTTCCCTTAGCGCAAGCATTTTGGCGAACAGCTTGGCCGCGCTGTGAGTTAGGCTCATGGGTCGGCAATCTCCAACAAGTTCAACATCCGACTTTTTGGGTATAAGCACAATGTGCGCTCTATTAAGCTTGCCAAATCCTCTGCCGTCTCCCACGTATAACTTCATCATTAGTGCCATAACGTCATACTGAATGATGGGCCAGGCCCTCTAGTAGAAAGCACCAATGAAACCATCCGGACCGGGGGCGCGATCCGGTGGCAGATCTCTAATGGTGTTCCAAACTTCCTCTTCCATGAACATGCCCTCGAGCTCATGCAGGTCGCATCCTTCTATGTCCAGGTAATCCAGGTCGAGGCTGTCTTCCCTAGCACTCACCCCTCCCAACACTTCCTCATAGGCTTCCGTGAAGATCTCACCCTTACGCTGATCAGTGACAATCTCCTCTCCTTTCTTGACTTTAAGGATGTAATTTTCAGCTCCTCTCCCATTGGCCACAATCTGAAAGACCACTATATATGTCCATTATAGCAAAACGAATCTAGAATAGAATCACACGTGCACTTACAGATGGCCACACATATACACACTGTTCTGGCATTGATCCGTGAATGAAAAATGAAAAGGTGACTGAAAGGAAAAATGAAACCCTAAACCTGTGTACACTGTCTCTCTCTCATAAAATAAGCTTTCGTCCCGCCTTATAAATACAACAAGTTCAAGTGCAAGGAAATAAAAGAGTCCGTTAGGCCATCAACACAAACATGCCAAAAACACACACACAAGAGAAATAAAGAAAAAAAAACAACTAGTGACACAGTCTCTCTGGATCGCCCGCCTTGTTGCCCCGGAGTTGCTGTAGCTCGCTCCTGTTATCTTTGTAATCAACATGCGTGCTGGTCCTCTCGAGATAATTAAGATATATGGAGTATGCAATAATAAGAAACTTAATTGGAACATAAGGTTTTATTGCGTTTCTGATCTCTGATTATCGTTGTAACATATTTTGAGATTAGACAATCAGTGGAAGATAAACAACGTAAATGTGGCTGCTTCGTCCTTCTTTCTCCACTTCACCAGGGTAAAGCACACATATACACACATGCGCCTCCTGCCAACGTATATAGCACGAGTACCACCGCTGCTACAGCTGTCGGAAAACAAAACCTGGACTATTAGTTTCTCTCGTTGAGACGTTTTGGAATAAATATGCAGCCTATTTTTGCCCGTGAGAAGAAATTGGAAGCTGAAGAGAGAGAATGATTGATCAAGATAACTCACCGCCCAGATAGTGTCGCCACACACTGCAGTCTGCCGCCGTGCGGTCCCTCCTGCACTGCGCCAGAACGTGCACTGTTCTGCTCACCGCGCTCTCGGAGTTGGTCCCCTCCGTTGTGGCCAGCATCCGCGGCCCGGAGATGTTTGCGGCCGCGCGCCGCGCCACGTCCTTCGCCATGGCGACGAGCTCATTGTGCAGGTGGGCGTAGAAGAAGGATTTGGTGTTGGCCTTAGAGGCAGGGACAGGGACGGCGTCGTCGCCCGGGAGGAGGACGCGCGCGCGGAAGGCGTTCTCGCTTTTTTTTTAGAAAAGGAGGACGACCCCCGGTCTCTGCATCTGGACGATGCATACGGCCATTTTATTAATTATTGACACAAGACCGTACAGAGTCATACAACAATAAGTCTAAAGCCACCAAACTAAGCAACAACTGTCGCTATCCCTATCCAGTTGATGTAGAGGCGTTGAAAGTCTGGGCCTCATACCAAACAGACCACGCAGCCAAACCTAACCATCTAAAGACTTGAGGTCCCACCCAGGACGCCTGCCGGGTATGGGCATCCACCAGTCTGGCGTGCTTCTCAACCAGGACCCCTGCCGGGTACGAGGCCGCCGCAGCCACCTGCCACGAACCCATCTTCAAAGTTGTACTGCTGCATCAACCTTGGCCGGTCCAACTGCCGCCGACGCCACCATGACGCCAGGCAGCGTCACCCTCCTGCGCGAGTCCATCTCCGCTCATCAGGCGCCGAGTCTCCACTGCGCCACGCCGCCGAGATCCGCCGTCATCAATGGAGCAGATGAAACACCGCTCCTCCTCTTGTCCCCTCCAACCAGCACTCGCTCCAAAACGATGCCCCCAGGAGGGAGAACGGTACCGATAGCACCGTCATCGTCCGATCCGGTAGACCCAGATCTAGGGTTTCCCCCGGAACTTCCCGATCAGGTTGATGAGACCTGCAACGACGATGCCTCCAGAAGGAAACGACGTCGGAGACGCCGCCATCGTCTGCCAAGACCGCAGTCTGGCGCGATTTTCACCGGAAGCCACGTCTTCCCGATCTCGTGGCTGGCTGGAACTGAGCGGAACCTCGCCACGAAGACGTATGTTGCCGTCGGTACTCCGGCGGAGATCCAGCATCTCCTCACCGGTCCCTCCACGCGCCGCCAGTCGGCGAAAGGCCTCCCGGCGATGGATCCAAACGGGGCGTTGGATCCGCAGTAGCCGTCGTCACCATCACGAGCAGGACAGCCATCTCGCCGGATGGGGCGCTGCCATCGCCGCCGTCCATGCATGGCCGCCGCTCCGCCGTGACCCCGGCGATGGTGCTCCGGCCCCCGCCACTCAGCCCGGATTCTCCGTCCAGGCCGCCGCCGTTGGATCTCATGAGAAGGGCCGCCCCCGCCGCCTCAGATGCGATCCGTCGCAACCACCCGCCCAGGAGCTTTGTCACCGGGCCCACCGCCACCACGGCCCATGCCGGCGGCAGCGGCGGCAGGAGGGGGTGGGAGGGAGGGGCTGGCGGCGCTAGGGTTGGGGCCCCTACCGCCGCCTGGGGGGAGGCGACGCGAGGGGTTACGACGCGAGGCGGACGGATACGCGAGGGGTTACGACGCGAGGCGGACGCGAGGGGAAGGCGTTCTCGCTTGGCGAGGATGTGTTGGTGTCGGCGTAGGCAAGGAAGCAGCGGTCGCTCCAGAAGCCGGCACGCCGGCTGGTGGCGCCGCAGCCGGTGGTGAGATTCCCAGCCGCGGCGGACAGGCACCGTGTGCACTCGGACGGCACCGTGGAGTTGCCGAAGCAGAGCCCCCGCGCGAACGCGCGCTCCTCGCGAGTGACGGACCGTAGGGAGGCGAAGCCCGTGCGTGCGGCGGCGGAGGGGAGAGAGCGTTGGAGCGGGAGCAGGGTGGCACGAAACGCCGTGCCGTTGGTGGCGTTGGTGAGCGCCGGCGCCGGGTAGGACTGCAGCAAGCCGCCTGCGTCCGCGATGCGCACGCTCTCCTCACAGGTGCTAGGGGCCGTCATGGCGAGGAGGAGGGAGATGAGCAGCCACAAGATCGCTGGAAGCGCCATGCTGTGTCGACCGGCGACCCGCTTTGGCACTTGGAAGTGGAGCTGTGGAAGAGGGGCGGCACTGGACAATGTCTCGAGCCTCGAACTCCTCGACTTGGTTAGTGCGGTGTTAACTGTTAAGCACGAGGAGGACTAGTCACAAAAACGATGCAATGGACACTGTGGATTCTTTCACCAAATAAGACAGCTGCCTGCTTTCCCTAGAAAAGTTGACTGCTGCCTGCCTGCTCGCAAATACGCAAACTTGGCACCGCGTATGTACGCAAACTTGCAGCTAGGCCGGGTGATGGGTACGCCAAAGCCGCGAAGAACTTCGCTTGGAGTTGGGGCGAAGTTTCTGCCAAGAGATTCGGGCACAACCTTGCAGCCTCACTAAAACCACAAGCCACTTGCTTCTTTGGACACGTTTGGTTGCCAGCATCGTCTTGCCCCCTTTGCATACTTTTGGGTCTCCTTATAAGCAAATAAAGACAGAAAAAACATCTACACGCTATTTGGTTGTTTGCGTACCGCTTCCCTGCGTCATAGCACCGTTTCTGGCCCATGTGTTTGGTTGCCTGCATTGGCTAGGCTCTTACAACGACACACTGTTTGGTTACATACATGTAGCGTGGTCTGCTTACCTTGTATCATGTTCCAATGTGGCAAGCTTATCAACTACACTTTATACACGATCACACCGATCACACCAATAAAACGACATTACAATCACGATGAACTGGACGATGATGATGAAGTTCTTCATCCCAAACAGTCAAGGAGCCTTGCCTACTTCAACATTGATTGCATACTTGTGCGCAAACTTGGAGTAAGCATCCACTGCCTGTTGCCTAATCTTAAGCCCTTTGTAGGAGTGGTCTGCTTAGCAAAACCCCTGAAACCCTCCCTTTATACACCACATATCACTTGTCTTAGCATGACAGAACGACAAGAATTCATGCGGCGCCCCTTAAATGGTCCAGGCCAGCATGGGAGAAGTGCTGCCTCTCCAACACGTTCTTTTTTACTTTTTCTATTATTTTTATTTATATTTCTAAATTTGGAAAAATATTTTTGTTCAATTTAGAAAACGGTTCATCATGCATTCCTTTTTTTTAAATAAAATGTAGTTATTTTTGTGTCCCTCAAAAAAATGTTGATAGCATTCAAAAATATATATGCATGCCATTTTGAAAAACTTAACGTGTTTTGAAAAAACAGTTCGTACCATTTTTGAAAAAAAATGTATAATGAAAAAATTATTCTCGTAACTTAGAAAAAATACATTCTACCATTCGATAAATTTACATGACATTAAAGAAATGTTCATGTGTTTCAAAAGATGTGTCATTTCTTAAAATGTATGCTTAATTCAAAAAATATAACAATGAGGAAATGCACACGACATTTTAAAAAAGTTTGACGTATTTCAAGAATATGTTCGTGGCGAACCAACCTGGGGTTGGATAGTTAGAAGGACAGTATTATCCCAAGCCCATCAGGGTTCAAGTCCTAGAGTTAATATTAATTCTCACATTTTTCTGAATTTATTTTAGGCCTTTCAATGATGTGCGTTCAGTGAAAGAAGACGTTTTCGTCGACTACAAAGGCATCAGTCGCGACTTCGTCAATTTCATGATGATGTACTGACTCAGTCTCTTGAATGCTCTCATAGGAGTTGGGCGAGCGCGCATTCATATGGATGAGTGTATGTGTGTTTACAATGGTAAAAAAATGTCCGCGTAGTTTACAAAAAAAAATTCATACCATTAGAAAAAAATGTTGAACATGCATTTACAAATATGAGTAGAAGCACGTGTTTGAAAAAAAAATACTTTGAAAATTGTTCGTTGTGTATCAAAAAATGGTACACATGTATAAGAAAGATGTACAATGTGTCATAAAAAGAGTAGACATTTGTTGAAAAAAAAAGAAACTAAAAAACCAAAGAAAACTTGTGAAGCCAAAGAAAAAAAATCAAGCCGAAAAACATACAAAAAGGAAAATGAAACAGGAAAAATAAGAACAAAAGAATTCTGAAGAAAAAATTGCATAGCGATAAGAAAAAACACATGAAAAACACCTCGCGCCAGAGACAACTACCGTATTGGTCGGCTCACTATCCTCACGCCATAGGTGAGGAGGCTACTGTAGCTCTTGTTGTAGGCGAGAAATACCCTTGGCGGACTGTTAGAGTTGTGTCGAATATTATTGTACAAGATAGGTTACAATTGAACTTGTAATTGTATTGTGTTTAGGTAAGATATGAAGTAGTGTTCTAATAGGACACTTGTATGCTAGGCCTCTCGTATATAGTGAGGGTAGACACTGCTGGAATTTTGTCTATTTTAGGCCTAGCCCAATAGCGGTTTCAGAAATTTCTAATAAATCCTAGAGGCCCACGCAGTCCATTCGTGCAAGAAAAGAGGTGGAACTAAAATTTAGTCCCACATTGCTAGTTTAGAGGGAGTTGGACCTCTTTATAAGGGAGGTTCTTTTCTCACATGTATGAGGATGAGAACAAGAGGGACATCCACGCGCGCTCCTCCTCCGCCGCCCACCGCGCCGCGGGTTGCGGAATGAGCCGAGCCGATGTCTAAATTTTTGCCACGCACAACGGGTATATGAAAGGTCACACGGGAGCTGAAACGTTTTTCTGTAGTGGACACTGAGTCCGAACGGCGCGCCTCTTCAGCTGAAGTCCGTTCGCTTCATCTCCCTCTCTTCGTTTCACTTCCCGCCGCTGCCCTCTTGCCTCCTTCTCTTGCGCCTATAAAAGGGACGTCGCTCCTCTCAGAAAGACGCACCAGAACTACTTTCTCTCGCCACCGGTTCCTGAGCACTGCGTTGCTGCTATGATCTTCCTCACCCCAGCTTGCGGCATGCACCGCAGGTTGGGACAGTTGGCCTCCGAAACCGTACCTCTTTGAATCTTGTACGGGAGAAGGGTGATAAGGTTTTTGGGGAGCGCTCTACGCGACTACTGACCGGTTCATCACGGACACCGACGACCACTTCCCTAACGATGACTTCTTCCCCGACGTCGACATCCTCTTCAACGACATGGCTAGCGAGGATGTCGACCCCAAGTCCAGTGTTGCTGCTCCTCTGTTGTCCCGTACGTGTTCTTGTTTTTTCTGTTAGAGGTCCTATCACAGTTCCTTGTTCTAGTATTTGCCCAAATATGTTAGGCTCTATTTCATATATGCAACTAGCTATACTGTCTGCTCTAGATATGTTTGGTTACAATTCGTATATGCAGATGCTATTTACCTTCTCTCTATCAGATCGCATGACTTGTTTTATCTCTGCTATATTAGTCATGCTTTATCTAGTATTTCTGTTAATACAATTATTCGGTAAATTGCTCATTTTTCCAACAATCCAAAAACCTTATTATAGGAAATTTACCCCGAGTGGTTTTGCTGCTTCCATGAGACCTTCTATGTTTGAGGGTATCCACTATAAGAGGTGGTGCATGAGAGCCGTTCTGTGGTTTCAAACCATGAGATGCTATGACGCCACTCTTGGCAAACTTGAAGGAAAGTATGATGCTCAACGGGCACAAGCTTTTCAGAAAATGGATACTCTGTTTAAGGCTGCTCTTTTGAGTATTCTTGGTGAGAACATAGTTGATGTTTATGCGCCAATTAATAATAGAAAAGATATGTGGGACACACTCGAGGCCAAGTTTGGGGTCTCGGATGCTGGCACTGAGTTGTACATCATGGAGAAATTCTATGATTACAGGATGATTGAAGAGCGCTCCGTGGTTGAGCAAGCTCCTGAGATACAATCATTTACTAGAGAACTTGAGCACTTCAATTGTATCCTACCGGATAAGTTTATTGCCGGAGGTATCATCACTAAGCTTCCTCCCATGTGGAGGAACTTTGCTACCTTACTGAAGCATAAGAGGCAGGAGTTTTCAGTTCCGAATCTCATTGGTACTCTTGATGTGGAAGAAAAGGCGAGAGCAAAGGACAACCGTGCTCGAGGTATTGAGGGAGGTTCTAGTGCCAATCTGGTATGGAAGAAAAACTTCCAGCCCCACAAATTCAAGAACAAGGGCAAGTTTGATGGTAAAGCAAAGTTTGATGGAAAGAACAAGGCTGTACAGCACACGAACTTCAAGAAGAAGAATGACAAGAAGAAATGTGTTTGTCATGTGTGTGGAGATCCTGATCATTGGGCTCCTAGTTGCCCTAATCGCTATGACAAGCGTCATCTTGGGAAAGGCGGCAAGACCGCTAATGTTGTCATTGGAGACACTGACATGAAGAATATTGGACCGCAGGGACTTCCACCGTGCTGATGGGCAACGGTTCAAGTGCTTCTGTTCGTGGTGTTGGCACGGTCGATCTGAAGTTTACTTCAGGGAAGATCGTGCGGCTGAAGAACGTGCATTATGTCCCCTTCGTCAATAAAAATCTTGTTAGCGGATCTCTGCTGTGTAGAGATGACTACAAGCTTGTCTTTGAGTCAAATAAATTGGTAATATCCAAGTATGGAACCTTTGTTGGTAAAGGCTATGAGTCGGGAGGCCTATTTGTTTGTCTTTATCAGACGTTTGCAATAAAGTTGTTAATCTTGTTTGTAACAATAGTGAATCAAATGTGTGGCATTCATGTCTCTGTCATGTTAACTTAGGTTGCATGTTGCGACTAGCGAAGTTAAACTTAATCCCTAGTTTCACCACTATTAAGGGATCTAAGTGTCAAGTGTGTGTGCAAGCTAAGCAACCTCGTAAGTCTCATGTGACTGCGGAAACGAGAAATCTTGCACCACTAGAGCTCATACATTCAGATCTATGTGAAATGAATGGTGTTTCAACAAAAGGTGGAAAGAAGTATTTTATGAAGTTAATTGATGACTCCACTAGATACTGTCATGTGTATCTTCTGAAATCTAAGGATGAGGCTTTGAACTATTTCAAGATCTATAAAGCTGAAGCGGAAAACCAACTTGATCGAAAGATTAAGAGGCTTAGGTCCGATCGTGGTGGAGAGTATTTCTCAAACAAATTTGATTCCTTTTGTGTGGAACATGGTATAATCCATGAGTGGACGCCTCCCTATCTGCCTCAGTCAAATGGGGTGGCCAAAAGAAAGAACCATACTCTAACTGATTTGGTTAACACCATGTTAGACACATCAGGTCTCTCCAAGGCATGGTGGGGGGAGGCGATATTGACTGCATGTCATGTCCTAAACGGAGTTCCCACAAAGAACAAAGAGATAAATCCATTCGAGGAATGGGAGAAGAAAAGGTTAAAACTCTCTTACCTACGAACTTGGGGTTTTTTGGCGAAATTCAATGTGCCAATTCCAAAGAAGTGCAAGCTAGGACCAAAGACTGTGGATTGTGTTTTCCTGGGATATGCTTTTCATAGCATTGGTTATAGATTCTTGGTTGTAAAATCTGAAGTACCTGGCATGCATGTCGGCACGATCATGGAGTCGAATGATGCGACTTTCTTTGAAGATATCTTTCCCATGAAGGATATGGCTACCTGATCTAATCAGGAGATGCCTAGTTCATCGAATCAGGAACCAGTTACAATTATTGAACCTGCCATTTCGATGGAACACTTTGAAAATCCAGTGGAGGAGAACAATGAAGCTCCTACTAGGAGCAAGAGACAGAGGACTGCAAAGTCCTTTGGTGATGATTTTCTTGTGTATCTCATAGATGACACTCCCAGTTCTATTTCAGAGGCCTATGCATCTGAAGATGCTGACTACTGGAAGGAAGCGGTCCGTAGTGAGATGGATTCCATCTTGGCAAATGAAACTTGGGAGATAACTGATCGTCCTTATGGGTGCAAATGCATAGGGTGCAAATGGGTATTCAAGAAGAAGCTTAGGCCTGATGGTACTATCAAAAAGTACAAGGCACGACTCGTGGCTAAGGGTTATACTCAAAAGGAAGGTAAAGACTTCTTTGATACTTACTCACCTGTGGTGCGACTGAACACTATTCGAGTACTACTTTCACTAGATGCCTCACATGGTCTTCTTGTTCATCAAATGGATGTTAAGACTACTTTCCTAAATGGAGAGTTGGAAGAGGAAATTTATATGGAACAACTAGATGGGTTTGTAGTAGATGGTCAGGAAGGAAAAGTGTGCAAGTTGCTAAAGTCTTTGTATGGACTTAAGCAAGCACCCAAGCAGTGACATAAGAAGTTTGAAAGAACTTTAATAGCCGCAGGCTTTGTTGTAAACGAAGCTCATAAATGTGTGTACTATCATCATGGTGCGGGCGAGGGAGTTATCCTTTGCTTATATGTTGATGACATACTGATTTTTGGAACAAATCTGAAGGTTATTAAGGAGGTCAAGGATCTCCTATCTCGTTGCTTTGAGATGAAGGATTTAGGAGTGGCTGATGTCATTCTGAACATCAAGTTCTCGAGAGATGATGATGGTGGGATTACATTGCTTCAATCTCACTGATAACCCACAAGTATAGGGGATCGCAACAGTTTTCGAGGGTAGAGTATTTAACCCAAATTTATTGATTCGACACAAGGGGAGCCAACGAATATTCTCAAGTATCAGCAGCTGAGTTGTCAATTCAACCACACCTGGAAACTTAGTATCTGCAGCAGAGTGTTTAGTAGCAAAGTAATATGATAGTGGTGGTACGGTAACAAAGGTAAAGACAGCAAAAGTAATGTTTTTGGTATTTTGTAGTGATTGTAACAGTAGCAACGGAAAAGTAAATAAGTCAGAACCAGTATATGGAAAACTCGTAGGCACCGGATTAGCGATGGATAATTATGCCGGATGCGGTTCGTCATGTAACAGTCATAACATAGGGTGACACAGAACTAGCTCCAGTTCATCAATGTAATGTAGGCATGTATTCCGTATATAGTCATATGTGCTTATGGAAAAGAACTTGCATGACATCTTTTGTCCTACCCTCCCGTGGCAGCGGGGTCCTATTGGAAACTAAGGCATACTAAGGCCTCCTTTTAACAGAGAACCGGAACAAAGCATTATCACATAGTGAATACATGAACTCCTCAAACTATGGTCATCATCGGGAGTGGTCCCGATTATTGTCACTTCGGGGTTGCCGGATCATAACACATAGTAGCTGACTATAGACTTGCAAGATAGGATCAAGAACACACATATATTCATGAAAACATAATAGGTTCAGATCTGAAATCATGGCACTCGGGCCCTAGTGACAAGCATTAAGCATAGCAAAGTCATAGCAACATCAATCTCCAAACATAGTGGATACTAGGGATCAAACCCTAACAAAACTAACTCGATTACATGATAAATCTCATCCAACCCATCACCGTCCAGCAAGCCTACGATGGAATTACTCACGCATGGCGGTGAGCATCATGAAATTGGTGATGGAGGATGGTTGATGATGACGACGGCGATGAATCCCCCTCTCCGGAGCCCCGAACGGACTCCAGATCAGCCCTCCTGAGAGAGATTAGGGCTTGGCGGCGGCTCCGTATCGTAAAACGCGATGATTTCTTCTCCTGATTTTTTTCCTCCCCGAAAGCCAATATATGGAGTTGGAGTTGGCGTCGGAGGGCCACCAGGGGGCCCACGAGGTAGGGGGCGCCCCCACCCTCGTGGACAAGGTGTGGGCCCCCTGGTCTTCATCTTTGGCGAGGATTTTTTATTGTTTTTTTAAGGCGTTCCGTGGAGTTTCAGGTCATTCCAAGAACTTTTATTTTCTACACATAAAACAACATCATGGCAATTCTGCTGAAAACAGCGTCAGTCCGGGTTAGTTCCATTCAAATCATACAAGTTAGAGATCAAAGGAAGGGCAAAAGTGTTTGGAAAAGTAGATACGACGGAGACGTATCAACTCCCCCAAGCTTAAACCCTTGCTTGTCCTCAAGCAATTCAGTTGACAAACTGAAATAGAAAAAAAAACTTTTACAAACTCTGTTTGCTCTTGTTGTTGTAAACATGAAAAGCCAGCATTCAAGTTTCAGCAATTATTATGAACTAACCATACTCACAATAACACGTAGGTCTCACAATTACTCATATCAATAACATAATCAGCTAGCGAGCCATAATAATAAAACTCGGATGACAACACTTTCTCAAAATAATCATAACATGATATAACAAAATGGTATCTAGCTAGCCCTTTCTGAGACCGCAAAACATAAACGCAGAGCACCTTTAAAGATCAAGGACTGACTAAACATTGTAATTCATGGTAAAAGAGATCCAGTCAAGTCATACCCAATATAAACCAATGATAATGAATGCAAACGACAGTGTGCTCTCCAGCGGGTGCTTTTTAATAAGAAGGGTGATGACTCAACATAAAAGTAAATAGATAGGCCCTTCGCAGAGGGAAGCAGGGATTTGTAGAGGTGCCAGAGCTCGGTTTTGAAATAGAGATAAATTATATTTTGAGCGGCATACTCTCTTTGTCAACATAACAACTAAAAGACGATGATATCTTCCATGCTAAACAGATTATAGGCGGTTCCCAAACAGAATGGTAAAGTTTATACTCCCCCTCCTCCACAAGCATCAATCCATGGCTTGCTCGAAACAACGAGTGCCTCCAACATTCAACGGGTCCCAGGGGGAGTTTTGTTTGCAGTTATTTTGATTTAGTTTGCATAAAGCATGGGACTGGGCATCCCGGCTACTAGCCATTTTCTCGTGAATGAGGAGCGGAGTCCACTCCTCTTGAGAATAACCCGCCTAACACGGAAGATAAGGGCAGCTCTAGTTGACATATGAGCTAATCGAGCATGCAAAACGGAATGTTTATTTGAAGGTTTAGAGTTTGGCACATAAATTTACTTGGAACGGCAGGTAAATACCGCATATAGGTAGGTATAGTGGACTCATATGGAACAACTTTGGGGTTTAAGGAGTTTGGATGCACAAGCAGTATTCCCGCTTAGTACAGGTGAAGGCTAGCAAAAGACTGGGGAGCGACCAACTGAGAGAGCGACAACAGTCGTAAACATGCATTAAAATTAATTTACACCGAATACAAACATGAGTAGGATATAATCCACCATGAACATAAATATCATGAAGGCTATGTTGATTTGATTCAACTACATGTGTGAACATGTGCCAAGTCGAGTCACTCAATTCATTTAAAGGAGGATACCATCCCATCATACCACATCATAATCATTCTAATAGCATGTTGGCACGCAAGGTAAACCATTATAACTCATAGCTAATCAAGCATGGCACGAGCAACTATAATCTCTAAATGTCATTGCAAATATGTTTACTTCATAATAGCCGACTCAGGAACGATGAATCATCATATTTACAAATACAAGAGAGGTCGAGTTCATACCAGCTTTTCTCATCCCAATAAGTCCATCATATATCATCATTATTGCCTTTCACTTGCGCGATCGAACGATGTGTATAATAATAAGAGTGCACGTGCATTGGACTAAGCTGGAATCTACAAGCATTCAACTCAAGAGAGGAACAAGTAATATGGGCTCTAAGTTAAATAAACAATCATGCATATGAGAGCCACTAAGCATTTTCAATATGGTCTTCTCGACCCCCAAAGAAAGGAAAAGAAATAAAAACTATTTACACGGGAAAGCTCCCAACAAGCAAAAGAAGAACGGGAAATATTTTTGGTTTTTTCTTTTTAATTACTACAGCAAAGAAATAAACTACTACTAATTTTTTTGGGTTTTTTTCTTAAGGTTTATTAAAACTCACAAGAAGAAAGAAGGAAAAAGAAAATAAACTGGCATGGATATTACAGTGAAAGAGTATGAGCACCGACATCTAGCAATGAGTGTGTGTGAAGATGAATGTAATGTCGGTGGGAAATACGTACTCCCCCAAGCTTAGGCTTTTGGCCTAAGTTGGTCTATTGCCAGGGATAGCCTGGCGGATTCCCGTAGGTGAAGCTGGGGTCATACTGTGATGCAGCGGCTATCGCCGCCTGAGCTATAGCATGGCGTCGAGCAGCCTCCGCTCTCCTCTCGTACTCATTTGCCTCCTCTCTGGTAATAATATATCTTTCTTTTGTCTGAAAATCAAAGAAGGCAGGAGCAGGAAGAGCAATATGGACTACATGACATTTGTTAAAGATTAGTCGATACTGGAGAGGTGGTTCAGTCCTCTCAACAAACTGGTGGGAAACCATAGAATCAAAATTTAAATAAGAAGGGAGTAACTCCATATCACCCTCACGAATGTCTATCTCAAGAAAATTAGCTAAACGGGTTGCATAAATTCCTCCAAAGAAATCTCTGTTATGTCTATTCTGATGCAACCTGCGAGCTACAATGGCTCCCATATGATAAGATTGGCCTCCTAACACAGCACTCCTGAGAATGCTGAGATCAGGGACACACATGTGACATGCTTCATCCTTAGCATTTATGCATCTACCTATGAAGAGAGCAAAATAATGTATAGCGGGAAAGTGAACGCTCCCTATTGTGGCTTGTGTTATATCTCTAGATTCCCCCACAGTTATTCTAGCAAGAAAGTTTCTATATTCAAATTTAGGGGGATCCCTGACATTACCCCAAGATGGAAGTTTGCAAGCAGAAGTGAAATCCTCTAAGTCCATGGTATAAGATTTGTCATAAAGGTCAAACATGACTGAAGGAGAATTACACGAAGATGAAAACTCAAACCTCCTCACAAATGAACTTGTGAGATTATGATACTGGGGGCATTTGTCAGCTTCAAAGTCCTCAAGACAAGCGTTATCCAAATATGCACCAAATTCTTCTTTGATTCCTGCTTGATTCATAAAATTTTCCGAAGGCCATTCACAGGGCCTCACAGGAGCGTCTCTTGGTGGTTCCTTGTCAGCATCACGTATTGCAAGTCTGGGACCTTGCTTTTTTGAAGAACCACCTTGGAACATCCTCCTAAACATATTGTTTCCTCTGAAAAAATTCTGAATTTTTTTAGTAACTTCAAATAAAAGTGAACAACTTCAATAAAATTGATAGTAACAACTCCCACAAGTGCCTAGAGCCTATATAAAGCAATAGAACTACTTGGGACCATATAAATTTGACATGCAAGCTCAAGAACATGGTCACCTATGCAACACAAGTTTGCAATGAATAAAGCACTAGAACAAAAACTAATTGGACCAATGGAGGAGTCACATACCAAGGAACAATCTCCCCAAGCAGTTTGCGAGAGGTGCTTTGAGCAAGGAGATCGAAAAACACAGCAACGGGGCTGGAACTCGTGCTTGAGTTGGTTTTTCGTGTTTGTGTGAGGCAGAGGAAAAAGATGGGTGCAGGGATAAGTGGAGGAGGGCCACCGTGGGCCCACGAGGTAGGGGGCGCGCCCAGGGGGGTAGGGCGCGCCCTCCACCCTCGTGGCCAGGTGGCAGCTCCCCCCGCGGTAATTTTTGCACAGTAAATCCTCAAATATTTCCAAAAAAACATATTAAATTGGCATGGCATTCTGAGGACTTTTATTTTCGGGGTATTTTTATATTGCACGGATAAGTCAGGAGACAGACAGAAAAAAATACTATTTTACTTTATTTCTACTAAATAACAGAAAATATAGAAAAGGTACAGAAGGTTGTGCTTCTAGTTTCATCCATCTCGTGATCATCAAAATGAACCCACTAACAAGGTTGATCAAGTCTTGTTAACAAACTCATTCCGGATAATCACTGAACCGTAGAAATTTCGAATAACACTAAGTTACCTCAACGGGGATATGGAAATCCCCAACAATAAGAATATCATACTTTTTCTTGATAGTAGGGAGAGGAAATTCAAAACCTCCAAATATAATCGATGGAATTTTTCCAATAGAGTTGATACTATAAACTTGAGGTTGTTTCCTCGGAAAATGTACCATGTGCTCATTGCCATTAACATGAAAAGTGGCATTGCCTTTGTTGCAATCAATAACAGCCCCTGCAGTATTAAGGAAAGGTCTTCCAAGAATAATAGACATACTATCATCCTCGGGAATATCAAGAGTAACAAAGTCCGTTAAAATTGTAACGTTCGCAACTACAACAGGCACATCCTCACAAATACCGACAGGTATAGCAGTTGATTTATCAGCCATTTGCAAGGATATTTCAGTAGGTGTCAACTTATTCAAGTCAAGTCTACGATATAAAGAGAGGGGCATAACACTGACACTGGCTCCAAGATCACATAAAGCAGTTTTAACATAATTTCTCTTAATGGAGCATGGTATAGTAGGTACTCCTGGATCTCCAAGTTTTTTTGGTATTCCACCCTTAAAAGTATAATTAGCAAGCATGGTGGAAATTTCTGCTTCAGGTATCTTTCTTTTATTAGTAATGATATCCTTTATATACTTAGCATAAGGATTTGTTTTGAGCACATCAGTTAATTGCATACGCAAAAAGATGGGTCTAATCATTTCAGCAAAGCGCTCAAAATCCTCATCATCCTTTTTCTTGGATGGTTTCGGAGGAAAAGGCATGGGTTTCTGAACCCATGGTTCCCTTTCTTTACCATGTTTCCTAGCAACAAAATCCCTTTTATCATAACGTTGATTCCTTGATTGTGGGTTATCAAGATCAACAACAGGTTCAACTTCTACATCATTATCATTGCTAGGTTGAGCATCAACATGAACATTATCATTAACATTATCACTAGGTTCGTGTTCATCACCTGATTGTGTTTCAGCATCAGAAACAGAGATATCATTCGGATTCTCAGGTGGTTCAGCAATAGGTTCACTAGAAGTTTGCAAAGTCCTATCATTTTTCTTTTTCTTCCCCTTAGAAGAACTAGGTACATCAATATTATTTCTCTGAGAATCTTGCTCGATTCTCTTAGGGTGGCCTTCAGGATACAAAGGTTCCTGAGTCATTTTACCATTTCTAGTAGCCACTCTAACAGCATAATCATTTTTCTTACTATTCATTTCATCAAGCACTTCTTTCTGAGCTTTAAGTACTTGTTCTACTTGAGTGGTAACCATAGAAGCATGTTTGCTAACAAGTTTAAGTTCACCTCTAATATCAGCCATATAATCACCCAAGTGTTTGATCATAAAGGTATTCTGTTTAGTTGTCTACCAAAATAAGCATTAAAGTCATCTTGCTTAAACATAAAGTCATCAAACTCATCCAAGCACTGACTAGCAATTTTAGTAGGAGGGACTTCAGCTTTATCATATCTATAGAGAGAATTTACCTTTACTACCTGTGTCGGGATATCAGGAGGTTCCTCAGTAAATAAGTAATTGAGATCATATACTTCTTCAACAGGCGGTAAGTTAAGACCGTGTATTTCTACAATAAGAGGTAAATTCTTAACATCTTCAGCTTTAATGCCTTTTTCTTTCATAGATTTCTTTGCCTCTTGCATATCTTCGGGACTGAGAAATAGAACACCTATCTTCTTCGGAGTTGGTTTAGGAATAGGCTCGGTAATTGGCTCTGGAATTGGCTCAGGAGGTGGCTCAGGAGGTGCCCAATTATTTTCATTTCTCAACATATTATTCAATAGAATTTCAGCTTCATCCGGTGTTCTTTCCCTGAAAAGAGAACCAGCACAACTATCCAGGTAATCTCTGGAAGCATCGATTAGTCCATTATAAAAGATATCAAGTATTTCAGGTTTCTTAAGAGGATGATCAGGCAAAGCATTAAGTAACTTGAGAAGCCTCCCCCAAGCTTGTGGGAGACTCTCTTCTTCAATTTGCACAAAGTTGTATATTTTCCTCAAAGCAGCTTGTTTCTCATGAGCAGGGAAATATTTAGCAGAGAAGTAATAAATCATATCCTGGGGACTTTGCACACAACCAGGATCAAGAGAATTAAACCATATCTTAGCATCACCCTTTAATGAGAACGGAAATATTTTGAGTAAATAAAGGTAGGGCGATCTCTCATTATTAGTAAACAGGGCAGCTATATCATTTAACTTAGTAAGATGTGCCACAACAGTTTCAGATTCATAGCCATAAAAAGGATCAGATTCAACCAAAGTAATTATATCTGGATCAATAGAAAAATCATAATAATCCTTATCGGGAACACAAATAGGTGAAGTAGCAAAAGCAGGGTCGGGTCTCATTCTATCTCTAAAAGATTCTTTACTCCATTTAACTAGCAGCCTCTTAAGTTCATATCTATCCTGGCAAGCAAAAATAGCTGCAGAAGATTCTGCATCAAAAAGATAACCCTCAGGAATAGCAGGCATATTTTCATCATCACTATCATCATCGTATCCAGGTTCAATAATTTCTCTTTCTCTAGACCTAGCAATTTGCTCATCAAGAAATTCACCAAGGGGCACAGTAGTATCAAGCATAGAAGTGGTTTCATCATAAGTATCATGCATAGCAGAAGTGGCATCATCAATAACATGTGACATATCAGAATTCATAGCAGTAGCAGGTTTAGGTGTGGCTAGCTTACTTATAACAGAAGGAGAATCTAGTGCAAGGCAAGATGGCAGTTCCTTACCTCCCCTCATAGTTGAGGGCAAAATAGTAGTTCGATCATCTTTCAAGTTCTTCATAGTGTCCAGCAGATATAAATCCCAAGTGGCTCAAAGAATAGAGCTATGCTCCCCGGCAACGGCGCCAGAAAAAGGTCTTGATAACCCACAAGTATAGGGGATCGCAACAGTTTTCGTGGGTAGAGTATTCAACCCAAATTTATTGATTCGACACAAGGGGAGCCAAAGAATATTCTCAAGTATTAGCAGCTGAGTTATCAATTCAACCACACCTGGAAACTTAGTATCTGCAGCAGAGTGTTTAGTAGCAAAGTAATATGATAGTGGTGGTAACGGTAACAAAAGTAAAGACAGCAAAAGTAATGTTTTTGGTATTTTCTAGTGATTGTAACAGTAGCAACGGAAAAGTAAAAAAGCGAGAACCAGTATATGGAAAACTCGTAGGCACCGGATTAGCGATGGATAATTATGCCGGATGCGGTTCATCATGTAACAGTCATAACATAGGGTGACACAGAACTAGCTCCAGTTCATCAATGTAATGTAGGCATGTATTCCGTATATAGTCATACGTGCTTATGGAAAAGAACTTGCATGACATCTTTTGTCCTACCCTCCCGTGGCAGCGGGGTCCTATTGGAAACTAAGGGATATTAAGGCCTCCTTTTAATAGAGAACCGGAACAAAGCATTAGCACATAGTGAATACATGAACTCCTCAAACTATGGTCGTCACCGGGAGTGGTCCCGATTATTGTCACTTCGGGGTGATCATAACACATAGTAGGTGACTATAGACTTGCAAGATAGGATCAAGAACACACATATATTCATGAAAACATAATAGGTTCAGATTTGAAATCATCGCACTCGGGCCCTAGTGAAAAGCATTAAGCATAGCAAAGTCATAGCAACATCAATCTCAGAACATAGTGGATACTAGGGATCAAACCCTAACAAAACTAACTCGATTACATGATAAATCTCATCCAACCCATCACCGTCCAGCAAGCCTACGATGGAATTTTTCACGCACGGCGGTGAGCATCATGAAATTGGTGATGGAGGATGGTTGATGATGACGACAGCGACGAATCCCCCTCTTCGGAGCCCCGAACGGACTCCAGATCAGCCCTCCGAGAGAGATTAGGGCTTGGCGGCGGCTTCATATCGTAAAACGTGATGATTTCTTCTCCTGATTTTTTTTTTCCTCCCCGAAAGCCAATATATGGAGTTAGAGTTGGCGTCGTGAGGGCCACCAGGGGGCCCACGAGGTAGGGGGCGCGCCCAGGGGGGCGCCCCCCACCCTCGTGGACAGGGTGTGGGCCCCTGGTCTTCATCTTTGGCGAGGATTTTTTATTTTTTTTCTAAGGTGTTCCGTGGAGTTTCAGGTCATTCTGAGAACTTTTATTTTCTGCATATAAAACAACATCATGGCAATTCTGCTGAAAACAGCGTCAGTCCGGGTTAGTTCCATTCAAATCATACAAGTTAGAGTCCAACACAAGGGCACAAGTGTTTGGAAAAGTAGATACGACGGAGACATATCACTCACTATGTGGAAAAGATCTTGAGTCGCTTTGGCTACAGTGACTGGAAGCCCTCTCCAACACCATATGATGCTAGTGTGTTGCTTCGAAAGAATAGAAGAATTGCTAGAGACCAATTGAAATATTCTCAGATTATTGGCTCGCTTATGTATTTAACCAGTGCTACAAGACCTGACATCTCTTTTGCTGTTAACAAACTGAGCCGGTTTGTCTCAAAACTAGGAGATGTGCATTGGAAAGCTCTAGAGAGAGTTTTGCATTATTTAAAAGGCACTGTGAATTGTGGAATTCACTACATTGGGCATCCAAAGCTGCTTGAAGGGCATAGTGACTCAAACTGGATTTCAGATGTGTGGCACCCCGGCTCAGAGAAACCGGAACGCCCCGTATTCCAGCCCAGAGATCAAGGAGAAGTCTTTTGGAATACGGCACTGCTTAGCATAGAACAAACCAGCTTTCTATTATTACATGAATATGAATACAAGGTCTCCGATATTACAATGAATAACATCGGCACGACGACACTACGCCTGCCACTGTTGCTCTATGCAAGCAGCAGAACAACAGGATGCAGCAGAAGAACTCTAGTAGCGGAACAACAACGACGGTGGTGAACTCCACTCCGCAGGGACTCTGGCTGGAACGCTTATCCTAGCTCGCACGAACGGAAACCACGGCAAGCAAGCAATCAAATCCGGCATGACCTGCAAGCTGGCATGACACGCTAGGTGAGTACATTGAATGTACTTGCAATCTCACAATAATCCAGAAAAATTCAAGACAGACAACAGCATGGCAATTACATGTTAAATAGGAATTATCATGAGATCATCAAAATACATGGCATGACCAACATAAACATGATACAGCTAACACAACATGAACATATTAATCCGACAGTACTAACATGCAACCTGATGACACTACATGCATCACTTATTCTGCTTAGGCTACCTCGTAACCAACTCATGCATCACTTACCAACCTCGGACATCACACGATCATCTCAGGATAAAATCAAGCTTGGTATAAATAGTACAGTAGCAATCATTAAATGACCACAAGTACCCATGATTCTCGCACAACATCACGAATATCCAACAACTCGGTATCCTCGATACCACCGAGATCCTTACGGCGATCACTACCCGACCAACAATTGGCCCGTGATCCTCATGGCGATCACAACCCGACCAACACTTGGCCCGTGATCCTTACGGCGATCACAACCCAACCAATACCTGGCCCGTGATCCTTACGGCGATCACAACCAACTTATCTCACTATTATTAAGCACATTATTCTTATTACTGTTGACTCATGGTGTGACCTACTTTCGACCTGCGCCCTTATCCGCGGGCGCGGCTATCGATAGATTTAATATACACTCTGCAGAGGTTAGTACACTGTACCCACACTACGGAACCCATGGCCTCGCACTCCCATTCGGGTGGACCAACGGCGTTCCGACAAAACAGTCCTACTACCATGACACTCTCCCCGCCACTCCGACTCACTACCCACTAGCTAAGTCATGGGTGGCCCCGTGTCTACCTCCAGACACAACGACCACCGTCGTGGCCTGTCCCACACGGGGGCACGGATCCAAAAACTCAAACAACTCAACAACGGGCACACAAGGTTATGCCTGCTTACCGGGCCAGGGTATAGCACGCCCATAACCTTCCCTCGTTGGAGGCACCGGCGAGAGGCACGACAATAGACCCAGTTAGGACCGTCCCATACCGGTAAGCGTGGTTGCACTGGTCAGCATCGATTCAGCGGCACCATGACTCAGCCAACAGTTGTTCAAGTTAAATTTAATCCGGTTAACTTGAATGCAAATATGCTAAGCCATGATAAAATGCATGAACATGATATCATCATCATCATGAGAGTATCACATAACTATCCACCATATCAACAATAAATCATATCCACTAAGCATGTCATACTGACTAGCATGACCATCACCAACATCAACATATACTACTAGCAAGCATAAACATATGAAAGGTAATACTAGCAGGTATAACATGATAATAGAGTACAAAACAACATAGCACAAAAGTGAACATGCAACTCTAAACATCACCGGAACAACGATAACCATCTTTTCAACAAGCAAACATTTATTAAATATTCAAGTTGAAAACCATGGCTACTGCATGACTATCATGCAAGTGGGTATTGTGGCTTGCCTGGGGATGAAGAAGGCACCAGGGAGAAGTGCGGTGAAGCCGCAGAAAGATTTGCCGGAAACAGTTCTCTCTCGAAGGGGCTGTTTACCTGCAAGGGCAAAAAGGTCATTTTAAGAATGTCAAAACATGACAAAAGTGACACCAACCGAAATGGCTCGAGGAGACGAAGAAGTAGGCTTTGGAATCATCTCATTTGGAGTTACGGATAAAAAGATATGGATGTTTTTCTGCCAGGGACCCATTTGTAATGAAAATATTTTCAACCAGGGCCCGAACAGAAAAACGGAAAGCGCACTCGATCGAATACGTTTCCACTTATTGCACCTGGGCCCGCGAGTGGTCAATGCCTGAGAGGATGACCAGCGGGCCCCGCCTTATCCATCTCTCTCCTCCCTCGCTCCTGTCTTCTTCCTCGCGTGCCCACGCAGCAGCAGAACAGAGGAGCGGGAGCAGGGCGAAGCCGGCGACGGGGCGGCTGACTCCGGCCAGCTCCTGCCCAGAGGAGGCTGCCGGCGGGCTTGGGGGAACGCGCCGCCTCCATCCTAGGGCAGAGGGAGCACCGGGGAGGAGTGGAGAGGTGGCGAGGCGCGACGGCAGGGAGCAACAGAGGCGGACGGGGCGGTGGTGGTCCGGCCGGCTCCGGCCACCATTGTCCGAGGCAAGGCCACCGGAAGATGCGCGGAGGCCTGGATAACCCATCCAGAGGCGAATGGGGCACCAGGAAGGGGTGGAACAGAGGGGAGGGGCGACGCCATGAGGAGGACAGGAAGCTTTGGGAGGCGGAGGTTGATGGCGCTGCGGGCACTCCGGCGAGGGGTAAATGGGGTGGGGCGAACCGTGAGGAGGTGGGGGAGCTCGTGGACAACATCAGGGGAGGAGAGGAGGCTCGAGCTCGCCGGAACCAAGGAGGAACTGCGGTGGCCGAGACGAACTCCGACCAAATGAGGAGGGGGCCGAGGGCTCCGTTGGGAAAATGAGGCGGGGGAGGGGCTTATGAGCTGAGGGAGGACTCGGGGCACGCTTATATAGACGAGAGGAGGCTTCTGGAGCTCACGGGCGAGCTCCGGACCAAGCTTTAATGGTGGGCTGAGGCTGGACGTGGCACGGGCATGGACCTAGCGACACATTAATGGCGAACCACGACGAGCCATTGACGCAGGGCGATGCAGGGCATCACGGGGCAGCTACTAGACATGGTTGGAGGTCGAGACGACGAGGGAAACGATGGGAACAGGGCCGGGAAGAAGCCAGAGCATGAAATTTGCCTCACATTAGCGTGATCACCACCTACACTGGAGCAAATGGCTAGTTTTGGCGTGGCCGACCATGTCTAGTGGAATGAACTTAGTAGCCTAAGTATAACTAAGGAAATAAATCATTCCAGGGGCAAAGAAGTGAATTGCACTTAGCTCCAAAGTAAATCAGCAGACAAGTGTTTGTGCAGTGCAGTGGGGACACTAGCTAGGTAACTCAGTAACTAGCCTGTCTGGGAGGTTTATCTATCGAAGGACTATCATCCTGGACGTTTTTAGGGTAAATGGATCAAGATTTACTACAGTTGCTTCACAACTGCATTTTTGGTCCAGAAATGAAGATCAACAAGATAATCTCACATGGAGTGTCCACTTGAGCTCAAATTGGGCAAGCCTAAGTCATTCAGACATATGAAGATGATGTAAAAATGTCATGCCAAATGGACAAACAAAAATAGCACTTGTTTCACAAACATCTCTGCTGACCAGAAACTTGAAATAATATTGGTGATCAAATGGATCAATGAAATGATGCCAAAGTTGGTGGAGAGATGTTTTATGGGTATAAGAATGATCTGGTAAGTTATCAAGATTTTTAAAGCAATATAAAATATACTTGCTTCACAACCTGAAAATAATGCCAGAATCAAAGATTTGCTCCTGTGCTCACATAGATGATTGTATAGGGATGCAAATAGGTGGAAGGGTTTAATATGAGAACATTAAGGAGTGTGCAAAAGTTCATATCATTTGGATACTCCTATCTAGTACTTCCTTCACAAAGTCCTCTGTCTGACAGAAACTTTGAAAATTCACTGAGGAAGAATGGCTAGCCAAATAAAGTTGAACTTGTGCATGAGGCAATTATTTGGACATACAAACATGCCCTAAAAGGTTGGGAATCAATAGGAGAAATATAAATGACACTTCCTTCACAAAGTGCCATTCAGGACAAAATAGAAAAAGGAATATTGGGGAATTAGTTTTGAAAATGGCAAGGAAACGTTTTACCATATTTGATCAAGATATGATCCAAACAATTTATGAGAATTATTTGGGAATTTTTGGAGTGATGGAAATATAGGTTGCTGCACAACCTAGGGCAATCTGAGTTATTCCTTTAATAGAAAATGAATATTCCTAATAAAAAGAATATTGGGATGTGGGCTAGGATGTAAATGGAAAGGTCTAGGGAAAGATTTGGGAATGGCAAGCCACTCTAGAAGCAAAGAAGAGGGCATTTTCTTTAGTTTCCAGACCACAAAGCCACGAAAAAAGAAAACTCAGGCAAAAACCTCGGAAAAACAAAAGAAAAAGAAAGCGCCAAAAATCAGGCTGTCACAAACCTTACCACCTTAAAGAAATCTCGTCCTCGAGATTTGGTTGCTCAGGGAACAAGTATGAATGTTCTGACTTAAGGAAACCGTTTCCAACTCGGGTACCCTTTTTCCTTTATTGTTGTTCCCATTAAATTTTTATCTGACTGGCCATGGGTGGTTTGATTCACTGTATCCACATTCTGACAGACCTTACCTGGCTTGCTCAGAGAGATGCACCAGAACTACTTCTTCCTCTCGCTACTAGTTCCTGAGCACTGCGCTGCTGCTACGATCTTCCTCATCCCAGCTTGCGGCGTTCACCACACGTTTGACAGTAGGCCTTCGAAACGGCACCTCTTTGAGTCCTGTACTCGAGAAGGGTGATAAGGTTTTTGGGGACCGCTCTGCGCGACTACTGACCGGTTCATCACGGACACCGACGACCACTTCTCCAACGACGACTTCTTCCCCGACGTCGACAACCTCTTCGACGACATGGCTAGCGAGGATGTCGACCCCAAGTCCAGTGCTTCTGCTCCTGCTGCTGTCCCGTACGTGTTCTTGTTTTTCCTGTTAGCGGTCCTATCACGGTTCCTTGTTCTAGTGTTTGCCCCATATATGTTAGGCTCTATTTCATATATGCAACTAGCTATATTGTCTGCTCTAAATATGTTTGGCTCTATTTCATATATGCAACTAGCTATATTGTCTGCTCTAGATATGTTTGGTTACAATTCATATATGCATATGCTATTTACTTTCTCTCTATGCGATCGCATGACTTGTTTTATCACTGCTATATTAGTCATGCTTTATCTAGTATTTCTGTTAAAGTATTCAGTAAATTGCTCATTTTTCCAACAGAAACAATGTAACATATGCCAACATAATAGCACCGGAACGCGGGGGAAGCCGGCGGCATGTGCCGGCATCCAGGGCGACCGGGTGCGATATTGTAGCAGTGTCATGGGGAGGAGCGTCCATAGTCAGGCCCCAGGGATGTAGCCATATCGATGAACCTCGTTAACAAATCTCGGTGTCGTGCTCGTGTGATTGCTTGATCTTTGGATGATCAACGGTATGCCTTGAATTTATTCTAACAAGTGGTATCATGAGTAAGGTTTGATTTGATGTTGTGGATGGTTGATCTAGAGAAAGCGATTGGAAGGCGCGTGTTCGTGTAGCAGCATCAGGCAAGACGTGCGGCGATCGAATCGATCGGGCAAGCGTATTGTAGCGGCGGAGTCGGATTAATTGGGGCATGTGCGAGAAAGCGACGGCGGCGCACACGGTCGAAGTGCCAAGGCAGGCAGAGGCGCAGTGCAGCCACGCATGCATGACCCAAGCCTAGCGGGCAGCAAGGGGCGCAGCCCACGCAGTGCGTGGCACTTGAATCCAAGGCTCGGGCTTGCAAGGCTAGAAAGATGTTGGAAGCTACAAGACGTATCAGACTTGTTTTGGGAAAAAAAGAGAGGACCGGGTCCTCGTGTACGACACAAAAAGAGGCAGCAGCTGATCGAATCAGCGAAGGAAACCCATTGATACATGATTCACATCCATTGTAAATAACAAGGTTGTGGCAAGGCAAAAGCTAGCACCGTGAGTTGAGAGCCTAGTAGCTATTACATGTGAGGACCAGAGGATTTTTTGGTTGAAATTGCTAATAGTACGCGGAGGTTGTTCGTGTACTTGGGGCATCGCGTGGAAAGCTTGGATAATTTTTCACAGGCCAGTCATACAAAGAATCATGGCGCCAACGGGTACCAGATTTAAGGTGAAGAAGTTCGATGAGACTAGAAACCTTGGATTATGGTAGACAAGACTGGAAAGTTTTGATGGCACAATAGAGATGCTTGAAAGCGTTGCGGGGAAGCCATGTCAGCTGAGATGAAATTATCATGTGATGGATGGAAAATTGTGTAAGACAATTTGGAAGCCTCGAGCGTGTCGTACAGTCGAACAAGTTCAGCTGGGTCAGACTAGATAGTCTGACAGATCGACGTGAGTCAGTTGAAACAGAAGACAATGGTGGGATCGGCGACAGCAACATAGGAGCGTGATGCTGATGGTGACCGACTTCTGGGCGTGGAAATACGTGGCACAGGCCCGAGTGCTTGTGTGGCTTCGACAAGGCTATGGCGCGGGGTTGATTCAAGACGGTGCACACGAGAGCTGGAAGTCGACGGGGCGTGAGGGTGAACTGATCATCTCCATGGAGTCTTGTTGAAGGTGGAGCTGGATTGAGGGGCTACGGTGTAAGGATCCAGAGAATCGAAGCCTATTTCAGCGGGAAAAAGCGGGTGACGCGTGGTTCGGACTGGAGCCCAATGGTCTGATGAAAGCGTGAAACTCGTCGTCGGTCGGTGATGATCGATGGTACTCTGCAATGGGGGTTGAGTGGTGTGGGTTCTCGACCCTTGAGGCTCGACTAGGACATCAGAGACTCGACGCGGTAATAGAGGCGAGGTGTGTGGTATGCACGGGACATGGAGACGGTCCAGGGCTCTGGAGGTCATACATGTGGTGAGACAACTGCGAATATGACTTAGGATGACTACAAGCAATGGTGAAATTCCTTCAAGTTTCAGACAGGCGGTCAAGAAAGGAGCGGTGATGTTGAGTTCAGGTAACTCTTATGTGTGACACCCAACTTGTGAGTTGTTCATTTTCACGCAGGCCAGTGATCAGTGTGTGATTGCGTTGGACGGATACTCTGAAAGTTGGGAGTACAAACTAGAGTAACAAGGAACTTTATTTTGCTCGAGTGTTGACTATGGTCAAGAAAAGGAGGGACTACAAGTTGAGGTGGAGTCATATGGAGTCTTCGAAGTAGCAGCGGTACTCATGGGATAAGCTCAAGTCCAATGTACATGGAAGTTTGATGCATTTACGAACTCAAGGTGGTGGAGGATATTTGCCAAGGTGGAGTTTGTTAGCGTTGTGTCAAATATTATTGTATAAGGTAGGTTACAGTTGGATTTGTAGTTGCAGGGCCGAGCCGGCAAAATCCGAGGCCCTGTGCCAAACTGTAAAATGGGCCCTACCGTGCGAAACTAAACTACATAAATGTAATAATAACTATAATAATACAAAGATCATAATGGCTTACATAGCAATGGAAAAATATAAGAATCATACATATTCTTGGTTGAATAGTCTTCACTTAAACAACATCATTCTTTTAGTGTTATTTGAAGTAAAATTTTCAATAATATCCATTTAATCAATCTTCTCAGATACTTCACTCCCAAGCGCTATTGTGGCTAAATTAAAAAGTCTTTGTTGTGTCATGGTAGTGCCTATATACTTCAATAGCTTCAATTTCGAAAACTAGATTTTCTAAATGAAATGCAAACATGACTTGAATCTTGCAATACTAGATGCCTAATAGATGAAAGAATAAATTTAGCAGAACTAAATAGCGGGAGGAAATCAGAATTCAAAGTGGGGAACGGGATCACCGACACAACGACGCTTAAGAAATCGCAGATTGATCAAGCTTTCCCTGCCTTCCTGCGGTCCTGCCGGCTGCAGTTCCTCGTCCTGCCCTCCTTAATCCCGAAAAATCAATGAATCAATGATGGATGGATCTGATCTGTGTCGCTAGGATGCGGAAAAAAATTATATGAGACCAGGACTCACGGTTAGCAGGTGAGACCCATCCTGATGGATGACACATGGCATTCATAAATCACAAAGCATCTAATCTCTTCCCCCTGATTTCAGGTGGGGATGGGGTAGATGCTTTGTGATTTGTGAATGCCATGTGTCATCTATCAGGATGGGTCTCACCTGCTAATCCGTGATGCCTGGTCTCATAGAATTCTTTTCCCTAGGATGCTGGCCGCCGAGCGAAGAAACAAACAAAACAAAGGGAAGGGATGCTTCGTTGATTCCGTGATTCGCTCGCTCCTCCCGATCGGTGGCTGGACCAGGCAGTAGCCCTTCACACCTGCAGCGGCCCAGAGGCAGAGGCCCATCTACAAAAGGGAGAAAGCCTAGTTGTGTACTGCATTGAAAATATGAGGCCCCAAAAACTTGGGGGCCATGTGCGCCCGCACAGTTTGCACCCCCATAGGCTCGGGCCTGTGTAGTTGTATTGTGTTTAGATAAGATATAAAGTCGTGTTCTAATAGGACACTTGTATTCTAGGCCTCTCATATATAGTGGGGGTACACACACCATGTAACCTATGCCAACATAATGCATCGGAACGCAGGGGAAGCCGGCGGCATGTGCCGGCATCCAGGGCGACCTGGTGTGGTATTGTAGCGGTGCCATGGGGAGGAGCGCCCATACTCAGGCCCCGGGATATAGCCATATCTGTTAATCACGACTGAAATATATGTCCGTCTCACAAATCCAAAAGTGATTTCCGTCGGGTGTGCCACCCGGTACTGACAACCTTTCATGTAATGATGATCAGATTTTTCTGATGAAAACTCAAGCTCTGACTCATTGCATTGGGTTTCTCCACTAAATGCAGGTCCTTTGGGTTCCAAACAGTGAGTTAAAACATAACCGTTTCCTGACAGATTCTGACTCATCGCAGAAGTTTCTGAATCATCTTAATCGGTTCCACTGTCGTGGGTATCGGATTCGTACCAAATATTTGATTGTCTCCTGTCACGGCCAGCATAAAGGGTTTGGCCTGTATGATAATATCTGCAGACTTGACTGACGGTGGTTCTGACAAAATTTTTTTGTTCACGACAAGCTATCCATGATGATTCATATAAGTGAGGACTCAGGCTTCCAGACTGTTATTCCTCATGCCGATTACTCGTACTGTAGACATATCCATGTGGATCAATACTGACTTAGACTGTCCGGGGATCTGCACCATGGGGGTCGTGCAACAATTTTCATACCTGCATTACTGGTCTTGCTCCTTCATTATTGTTTTCTTGGTCTGGATCTTCGGCTTAAAGAGCTAGGCCATATTGTTTCTTTGTATGACCATAGGTACTGTCGGTGCAATTTTTCGGCAATTGTAGCTTATCCTCATTTTTTTCTGATAAGGTAACCCATTAAATGGCAGGTTCAACACCTCTCAAGTTCCGATCGTTGGGAAATGATCATCCGAAACCCTGTACTTATATGGAGCTAATTGATGTCGTCAATCCTCATAATCCTTTGTCACACTGTGGTGTATACTGGATTTCTTCTATTAACCATCCTCATGTGGTTGTCAGATCCTCATCCGAGTGACTTGTAAGATCTTTGGTGGTATGCTCATCGCATATATATGAGGATCTGATTCCGAGACAGACGTGTATTCTAACTAATTCTTGCTTCTGACCAAAATGTTGCGGATCTGATTCTTGGGATTCACTGCCATATGCTGTCAATTCACAGTGTACTACTTTGTACCAATGTCTTACTGAGGAATATTTGCTGGCTTGTGCTCAAACTTTCATCGAACAACTTGCTGAAGAAGACTGGGTATCGTACTCCAGAAGCTTACCCCCTTAAAGACTTTGCTGGGGAAAGACTCGGTACCTTATGCTGGAAGATTTTGCGGTTGCTTATTGAAGAAGACAGAGTACCTTTCATGGGAAATCATCCATGTATCATACTGAGGAAGATAGATGAATCTTGCCTTGGAAACTTCTCTGGTATCTTGCAAGGGAAAAGTGGGTTGCTTACACCAGAAACTTCTTATTGTGATATGCGGACCGAGTACCACATATACATACAATCTGAATATTTTTGCTATTGATTTCTTGCATGAAACGGGGTGTTGCAGGACTATCCTCCTTTCTGAGTATATGCCATATTTTCGCTTGCTTCCAGGTACATCGAGTTCCAAAATCATCCGCGACGAAAATTAAACTCGTATCTGATTCATACCTTTGATAACATTCTGTCAACCTTGGACACAATTTATCTTCTTGATGATTTAATCATTTTGTTGTAATGAGTGCACTCTAATGCAAACTTGATACTGATGGTCCATCCAGGATTTCTTTTGCATTCAGATGAGATATTCCCAATTTCACTATAGTCTGCTGACAATTCCATTCTGTTTAGCTGAGTTTCCAAATATATGCATTTCTTGTTGACTCTTCGGGTCCGGTGTCGGTTGACGAGCAACTTTAATAGGGGAAAAATTTGTAACAGCAAAAGCCCAAAGAAAGGAACAACAGAAACGACTAAAACAAAAGCACACAAGCATTCTACTAATATAATTAATCAAGCAATCATCACATATTACTACTACTCACACAATATGCATGCCTACTTAAGCACATAAATCTTGCGGAAACTCTGGTATTGCGATCTAACATGCTGTGACGATGTGCACGAGGACGAATAAATGTGTGGAAGAATTGGTGTAAACAACGCTACACCAAATGCTAGCTTAGCCAGGCGGCAACCTGAACTAGCTTGGAGGTGAGGACATAATCATGCAGTAGGACACGAAGGTCGCAACCACATTATTATCAAGTGGACGGAAAAAGATCCGTACTTGTCCAAGAAATAGGATAGCGGGGAAAAACTGAGGCTGCTGACATTGCCCTTTCTTAATAACTAAGATCATTAAGGGTTGCCAACACGACAAAATAAAAGAACGATCCGAGACAGACGCATGTCCATCACCGAAATGATAGACGGGGCTGAAAGAAAGACATCGGCGCGATACCTGAGCACCATTCTTGCAAACAGTGTCAGGATCACTTGGCATCATTCTGCTGGGACAGAAATGACACCAAACATCGAAAGAAAAGGAACTGGAGAAATGCAAAGGTTGAGCTGTAGTGGATCCGAACCGATGCCAGCTACACTGACCGGATAAATCGTTAGCGACTTAATAATAATGCTATATGCATGCCATGCAACAAAGAAATGCAGCAATCAAGTGCAACAAACAAACTGGGGTCTATACTACCATTTTCTAACGTTCGCGCGGTCTAGGGCGTCCTACAGCCAGACCTGCTCTGATACCAAGCGCTGTGGCACCCCGGCTCAGAGAAACCGGAATGCCCCGTATTCTAGCCCAGAGATCGAGGAGAAGTCTTCCGAAATACAGCACTACTTAGCATAGAACAAACCAGCTTTCTATTATTACATGAATATGAATACAAGGTCTCCGATATTACAACGAATAACATCGGCACTGCGACAATATGCCTGCCACTGTTGCTCTATGCAAGCAGCAGAACAACACAATGCAGTGGAAGAACTCTAGTAGCGGAACAACAACGACGGTGGTGAACTCCACTCCGCAGGGACTCTGGCTCGAACGCTTATCCTAGCTCGCGCGAACGGAAACCACGGCAAGCAAGCAATCAAATCCGGCATGACCTGCAAGCTGGCATGACACGCTAGGTGAGTACATTGAATGTACTTGCAATCTCACAATAATCCAGAAGCATTCAAGACAAACAACAGCATGGCAATTACAGGTTAAATAGGAATTATCATGAGATCATCAAAATACATGGCATGACCAACATAAACATGATACAGCTAACACAACATGAACATATTAATCCGACAATACTAGCATGCAACCTGATGACACTACATGCACCACTTATTCTGCTCGGGCTACCTGTAACCCAAGTCATGCATCACTTACCAACCTCGGACATCACACGATCATCTCAGGATCAAATCAAGCTTGGTATAAACAGTACAGTAGCAATCATTAAATGACCACAAGTACCCATGATTCTCGCACAACATCACGAATATCCAACAACTCGGTATCCTCGATACCACCGTGATCCTTACGGCGATCACTACCTGACCAACACTTGGCCCGTGAACCTTACGGCGATCACAACCCGACCAACACTTGGCCCGTGATCCTTACGGCAATCACAACCCGACCAATACCTGGCCCGTGATCCTTACGGCTACCACAACCAACTTATCTCACTGTTATTAAGCACATTATTCTTATTACTGTTGACTCATGGTGTGACCTACTTTCGACCTGGGCCCTTATCCGCGGGCGCGGCTATCAATAGATTTAATATACACTCTGCAGAGGTTAGTACATTGTACCCACACTACGGAACCCATGGCCTTGCACTCCCATTCGGGTGGACCAACGGCGTTCCAACAAAAACGTCCTACTGCCATGACACTCGCCCGGCCACTCCGACTCACTCTCCACTGGCTAAGTCATGGGTGGCCCCGTGTCTACCTCCAGACACAACGACCACCGTCGTGGCCCGTCCCACATGGGGACACGGATCCAAAAACTCAAACAACTCAACAACGGGCACACAAGGTTATGTCTGCTTACCGGGCCAGGGGTACAACACGCCCATAACCTTCCCTTGTTGGAGGCACCGGCGAGAGGCACGGCAATAGACCATGTTAGGACCGTCCCATACCGGTAAGCATGGTTGCACTGGTCAGCATCGATTCAGCGGCACCATGACTCAGCCAACAGTTGCATGAACATGATATCATCACCATCATGAGCGTATCACAAAACTATCCACCATATCAACAATAAATCATATCCACTGAGCATGTCATGCTGACTAGCATGACCATCACCAACATCAACATGTACTACTAGCAAGCATAAACATATGAAAGGAAATACTAGCAGGTATAACATGATAACAGAGTACAAAACAACATAGCACAAAAGTGAACATGCAACTCTAAACATCACCGGAACAACGATATCCATCTTTTCAACAA